>NC_056725.1:200320658-200527282 GCF_019279795.1 Protopterus annectens | reverse complement strand
TTTTTTGACACCTTCCTTACTATTATAAACAGACTGGCCTTAGATGCTGCTGTGTAACACTTCAATGACACCTTCCTTACTATTATAAACAGACTGGCCTTAGATGCTGCTGTGTAACACTTCAATGACACCTTCCTTACTATTATAAACAGACTGGCCTTAGATGCTGCTGTGTAACACTTCAATGACACCTTCCTTACTATTATAAACAGACTGGCCTTAGATGCTGCTGTGTAACACTTCAATGACACCTTCCTTACTATTATAAACAGACTGGCCTTAGATGCTGCTGTGTAACACTTCAATGACACCTTCCTTACTATTATAAACAGACTGGCCTTAGATGCTGCTGTGTAACACTTCAATGACACCTTCCTTACTATTATAAACAGACTGGCCTTAGATGCTGCTGTGTAACACTTCAATGACACCTTCCTTACTATTATAAACAGACTGGCCTTAGATGCTGCTGTGTAACACTTCAATGACACCTTCCTTACTATTATAAACAGACTGGCCTTAGATGCTGCTGTGTAACACTTCAATGACACCTTCCTTACTATTATAAACAGACTGGCCTTAGATGCTGCTGTGTAACACTTCAATGACACCTTCCTTACTATTATAAACAGACTGGCCTTAGATGCTGCTGTGTAACACTTCAATGACACCTTCCTTACTATTATAAACAGACTGGCCTTAGATGCTGCTGTGTAACACTTCAATGACACCTTCCTTACTATTATAAACAGACTGGCCTTAGATGCTGCTGTGTAACACTTCAATGACACCTTCCTTACTATTATAAACAGACTGGCCTTAGATGCTGCTGTGTAACACTTCAATGACACCTTCCTTACTATTATAAACAGACTGGCCTTAGATGCTGCTGTGTAACACTTCAGTGACACCTTCCTTACTATTATAAACAGACTGGCCTTAGATGCTGCTGTGTAACACTTCAATGACACCTTCCTTACTATTATAAACAGACTGGCCTTAGATGCTGCTGTGTAACACTTCAATGACACCTTCCTTACTATTATAAACAGACTGGCCTTAGATGCTGCTGTGTAACACTTCAGTGACACCTTCCTTACTATTATAAACAGACTGGCCTTAGATGCTGCTGTGTAACACTTCAATGACACCTTCCTTACTATTATAAACAGACTGGCCTTAGATGCTGCTGTGTAACACTTCAATGACACCTTCCTTACTATTATAAACAGACTGGCCTTAGATGCTGCTGTGTAACACTTCAGTGACACCTTCCTTACTATTATAAACAGACTGGCCTTAGATGCTGCTGTGTAACACTTCAATGACACCTTCCTTACTATTATAAACAGACTGGCCTTAGATGCTGCTGTGTAACACTTCAATGACACCTTCCTTACTATTATAAACAGACTGGCCTTAGATGCTGCTGTGTAACACTTCAGTGACACCTTCCTTACTATTATAAACAGACTGGCCTTAGATGCTGCTGTGTAACACTTCAATGACACCTTCCTTACTATTATAAACAGACTGGCCTTAGATGCTGCTGTGTAACACTTCAATGACACCTTCCTTACTATTATAAACAGACTGGCCTTAGATGCTGCTGTGTAACACTTCAATGACACCTTCCTTACTATTATAAACAGACTGGCCTTAGATGCTGCTGTGTAACACTTCAATGACACCTTCCTTACTATTATAAACAGACTGGCCTTAGATGCTGCTGTGTAACACTTCAATGACACCTTCCTTACTATTATAAACAGACTGGCCTTAGATGCTGCTGTGTAACACTTCAATGACACCTTCCTTACTATTATAAACAGACTGGCCTTAGATGCTGCTGTGTAACACTTCAATGACACCTTCCTTACTATTATAAACAGACTGGCCTTAGATGCTGCTGTGTAACACTTCAATGACACCTTCCTTACTATTATAAACAGACTGGCCTTAGATGCTGCTGTGTAACACTTCAATGACACCTTCCTTACTATTATAAACAGACTGGCCTTAGATGCTGCTGTGTAACACTTCAATGACACCTTCCTTACTATTATAAACAGACTGGCCTTAGATGCTGCTGTGTAACACTTCAGTGACACCTTCCTTACTATTATAAACAGACTGGCCTTAGATGCTGCTGTGTAACACTTCAATGACACCTTCCTTACTATTATAAACAGACTGGCCTTAGATGCTGCTGTGTAACACTTCAATGACACCTTCCTTACTATTATAAACAGACTGGCCTTAGATGCTGCTGTGTAACACTTCAATGACACCTTCCTTACTATTATAAACAGACTGGCCTTAGATGCTGCTGTGTAACACTTCAATGACACCTTCCTTACTATTATAAACAGACTGGCCTTAGATGCTGCTGTGTAACACTTCAATGACACCTTCCTTACTATTATAAACAGACTGGCCTTAGATGCTGCTGTGTAACACTTCAATGACACCTTCCTTACTATTATAAACAGACTGGCCTTAGATGCTGCTGTGTAACACTTCAATGACACCTTCCTTACTATTATAAACAGACTGGCCTTAGATGCTGCTGTGTAACACTTCAATGACACCTTCCTTACTATTATAAACAGACTGGCCTTAGATGCTGCTGTGTAACACTTCAATGACACCTTCCTTACTATTATAAACAGACTGGCCTTAGATGCTGCTGTGTAACACTTCAATGACACCTTCCTTACTATTATAAACAGACTGGCCTTAGATGCTGCTGTGTAACACTTCAATGACACCTTCCTTACTATTATAAACAGACTGGCCTTAGATGCTGCTGTGTAACACTTCAATGACACCTTCCTTACTATTATAAACAGACTGGCCTTAGATGCTGCTGTGTAACACTTCAATGACACCTTCCTTACTATTATAAACAGACTGGCCTTAGATGCTGCTGTGTAACACTTCAATGACACCTTCCTTACTATTATAAACAGACTGGCCTTAGATGCTGCTGTGTAACACTTCAATGACACCTTCCTTACTATTATAAACAGACTGGCCTTAGATGCTGCTGTGTAACACTTCAATGACACCTTCCTTACTATTATAAACAGACTGGCCTTAGATGCTGCTGTGTAACACTTCAATGACACCTTCCTTACTATTATAAACAGACTGGCCTTAGATGCTGCTGTGTAACACTTCAATGACACCTTCCTTACTATTATAAACAGACTGGCCTTAGATGCTGCTGTGTAACACTTCAATGACACCTTCCTTACTATTATAAACAGACTGGCCTTAGATGCTGCTGTGTAACACTTCAATGACACCTTCCTTACTATTATAAACAGACTGGCCTTAGATGCTGCTGTGTAACACTTCAATGACACCTTCCTTACTATTATAAACAGACTGGCCTTAGATGCTGCTGTGTAACACTTCAATGACACCTTCCTTACTATTATAAACAGACTGGCCTTAGATGCTGCTGTGTAACACTTCAATGACACCTTCCTTACTATTATAAACAGACTGGCCTTAGATGCTGCTGTGTAACACTTCAATGACACCTTCCTTACTATTATAAACAGACTGGCCTTAGATGCTGCTGTGTAACACTTCAATGACACCTTCCTTACTATTATAAACAGACTGGCCTTAGATGCTGCTGTGTAACACTTCAATGACACCTTCCTTACTATTATAAACAGACTGGCCTTAGATGCTGCTGTGTAACACTTCAATGACACCTTCCTTACTATTATAAACAGACTGGCCTTAGATGCTGCTGTGTAACACTTCAATGACACCTTCCTTACTATTATAAACAGACTGGCCTTAGATGCTGCTGTGTAACACTTCAATGACACCTTCCTTACTATTATAAACAGACTGGCCTTAGATGCTGCTGTGTAACACTTCAATGACACCTTCCTTACTATTATAAACAGACTGGCCTTAGATGCTGCTGTGTAACACTTCAATGACACCTTCCTTACTATTATAAACAGACTGGCCTTAGATGCTGCTGTGTAACACTTCAATGACACCTTCCTTACTATTATAAACAGACTGGCCTTAGATGCTGCTGTGTAACACTTCAATGACACCTTCCTTACTATTATAAACAGACTGGCCTTAGATGCTGCTGTGTAACACTTCAATGACACCTTCCTTACTATTATAAACAGACTGGCCTTAGATGCTGCTGTGTAACACTTCAATGACACCTTCCTTACTATTATAAACAGACTGGCCTTAGATGCTGCTGTGTAACACTTCAATGACACCTTCCTTACTATTATAAACAGACTGGCCTTAGATGCTGCTGTGTAACACTTCAATGACACCTTCCTTACTATTATAAACAGACTGGCCTTAGATGCTGCTGTGTAACACTTCAATGACACCTTCCTTACTATTATAAACAGACTGGCCTTAGATGCTGCTGTGTAACACTTCAATGACACCTTCCTTACTATTATAAACAGACTGGCCTTAGATGCTGCTGTGTAACACTTCAATGACACCTTCCTTACTATTATAAACAGACTGGCCTTAGATGCTGCTGTGTAACACTTCAATGACACCTTCCTTACTATTATAAACAGACTGGCCTTAGATGCTGCTGTGTAACACTTCAATGACACCTTCCTTACTATTATAAACAGACTGGCCTTAGATGCTGCTGTGTAACACTTCAATGACACCTTCCTTACTATTATAAACAGACTGGCCTTAGATGCTGCTGTGTAACACTTCAATGACACCTTCCTTACTATTATAAACAGACTGGCCTTAGATGCTGCTGTGTAACACTTCAATGACACCTTCCTTACTATTATAAACAGACTGGCCTTAGATGCTGCTGTGTAACACTTCAATGACACCTTCCTTACTATTATAAACAGACTGGCCTTAGATGCTGCTGTGTAACACTTCAATGACACCTTCCTTACTATTATAAACAGACTGGCCTTAGATGCTGCTGTGTAACACTTCAATGACACCTTCCTTACTATTATAAACAGACTGGCCTTAGATGCTGCTGTGTAACACTTCAATGACACCTTCCTTACTATTATAAACAGACTGGCCTTAGATGCTGCTGTGTAACACTTCAATGACACCTTCCTTACTATTATAAACAGACTGGCCTTAGATGCTGCTGTGTAACACTTCAATGACACCTTCCTTACTATTATAAACAGACTGGCCTTAGATGCTGCTGTGTAACACTTCAATGACACCTTCCTTACTATTATAAACAGACTGGCCTTAGATGCTGCTGTGTAACACTTCAATGACACCTTCCTTACTATTATAAACAGACTGGCCTTAGATGCTGCTGTGTAACACTTCAATGACACCTTCCTTACTATTATAAACAGACTGGCCTTAGATGCTGCTGTGTAACACTTCAATGACACCTTCCTTACTATTATAAACAGACTGGCCTTAGATGCTGCTGTGTAACACTTCAATGACACCTTCCTTACTATTATAAACAGACTGGCCTTAGATGCTGCTGTGTAACACTTCAATGACACCTTCCTTACTATTATAAACAGACTGGCCTTAGATGCTGCTGTGTAACACTTCAATGACACCTTCCTTACTATTATAAACAGACTGGCCTTAGATGCTGCTGTGTAACACTTCAATGACACCTTCCTTACTATTATAAACAGACTGGCCTTAGATGCTGCTGTGTAACACTTCAATGACACCTTCCTTACTATTATAAACAGACTGGCCTTAGATGCTGCTGTGTAACACTTCAATGACACCTTCCTTACTATTATAAACAGACTGGCCTTAGATGCTGCTGTGTAACACTTCAATGACACCTTCCTTACTATTATAAACAGACTGGCCTTAGATGCTGCTGTGTAACACTTCAATGACACCTTCCTTACTATTATAAACAGACTGGCCATAGATGCTGCTGTGTAACACTTCAATGACACCTTCCTTACTATTATAAACAGACTGGCCTTAGATGCTGCTGTGTAACTTCAATGACACCTTCCTTACTACTATTATAAACAGACTGGCCTTAGATGCTGCTGTGTAACACTTCAATGACACCTTCCTTACTATTATAAACAGACTGGCCTTAGATGCTGCTGTGTAACACTTCAATGACACCTTCCTTACTATTATAAACAGACTGGCCTTAGATGCTGCTGTGTAACACTTCAATGACACCTTCCTTACTATTATAAACAGACTGGCCTTAGATGCTGCTGTGTAACACTTCAATGACACCTTCCTTACTATTATAAACAGACTGGCCTTAGATGCTGCTGTGTAACACTTCAATGACACCTTCCTTACTATTATAAACAGACTGGCCTTAGATGCTGCTGTGTAACACTTCAATGACACCTTCCTTACTATTATAAACAGACTGGCCTTAGATGCTGCTGTGTAACACTTCAATGACACCTTCCTTACTATTATAAACAGACTGGCCTTAGATGCTGCTGTGTAACACTTCAATGACACCTTCCTTACTATTATAAACAGACTGGCCTTAGATGCTGCTGTGTAACACTTCAATGACACCTTCCTTACTATTATAAACAGACTGGCCTTAGATGCTGCTGTGTAACACTTCAATGACACCTTCCTTACTATTATAAACAGACTGGCCTTAGATGCTGCTGTGTAACACTTCAATGACACCTTCCTTACTATTATAAACAGACTGGCCTTAGATGCTGCTGTGTAACACTTCAATGACACCTTCCTTACTATTATAAACAGACTGGCCTTAGATGCTGCTGTGTAACACTTCAATGACACCTTCCTTACTATTATAAACAGACTGGCCTTAGATGCTGCTGTGTAACACTTCAATGACACCTTCCTTACTATTATAAACAGACTGGCCTTAGATGCTGCTGTGTAACACTTCAATGACACCTTCCTTACTATTATAAACAGACTGGCCTTAGATGCTGCTGTGTAACACTTCAGTGACACCTTCCTTACTATTATAAACAGACTGGCCTTAGATGCTGCTGTGTAACACTTCAATGACACCTTCCTTACTATTATAAACAGACTGGCCTTAGATGCTGCTGTGTAACACTTCAATGACACCTTCCTTACTATTATAAACAGACTGGCCTTAGATGCTGCTGTGTAACACTTCAATGACACCTTCCTTACTATTATAAACAGACTGGCCTTAGATGCTGCTGTGTAACACTTCAGTGACACCTTCCTTACTATTATAAACAGACTGGCCTTAGATGCTGCTGTGTAACACTTCAGTGACACCTTCCTTACTATTATAAACAGACTGGCCTTAGATGCTGCTGTGTAACACTTCAGTGACACCTTCCTTACTATTATAAACAGACTGGCCTTAGATGCTGCTGTGTAACACTTCAATGACACCTTCCTTACTATTATAAACAGACTGGCCTTAGATGCTGCTGTGTAACACTTCAATGACACCTTCCTTACTATTATAAACAGACTGGCCTTAGATGCTGCTGTGTAACACTTCAATGACACCTTCCTTACTATTCTAAACAGACTGGCCTTAGATGCTGCTGTGTAACACTTCAATGACACCTTCCTTACTATTATAAACAGACTGGCCTTAGATGCTGCTGTGTAACACTTCAATGACACCTTCCTTACTATTATAAACAGACTGGCCTTAGATGCTGCTGTGTAACACTTCAATGACACCTTCCTTACTATTATAAACAGACTGGCCTTAGATGCTGCTGTGTAACACTTCAATGACACCTTCCTTACTATTATAAACAGACTGGCCTTAGATGCTGCTGTGTAACACTTCAATGACACCTTCCTTACTATTATAAACAGATTTGCCTTAGATGCTGCTGTGTAACACTTCAATGATACCTTCTTTACTATTATAAACAGACTGGCCTTAGATGCTGCTGTGTAACACTTCAATGACACCTTCCTTACTATTCTAAACAGACTGGCCTTAGATGCTGCTGTGTAACACTTCAATGGCACCTTCCTTACTATTATAAACAGACTGGCCTTAGATGCTGCTGTGTAACACTTCAGTGACACGTTCCTTAATATTATAAACAGACTGGCCTTAGATGCTGCTGTGCAGCACTTCAATGGCACCTTCCTTACTATTATAAACAGACTGGCCTTAGATGCTGCTGCGTAACACTTCAATGACACCTTCCTTACTATTCTAAACAGACTGGCCCTCAGATGCTGCTGTGTAACACTTCAATGACACCTTCCTTACTATTCTAAACAGACTGGCCTTAGATGCTGCTGTGTAACACTTCAGTGACACCTTCCTTACTATTATAAACAGACTGGCCTTAGATGCTGCTGTGCAGCACTTCGATGACACCTTCCTTACTTTTATAAACAGACTGGCCTTAGATGCTGCTGTGTAACACTTCGATGGCACCTTCCTTACTATTATAAACAGACTGGCCTTAGATGCTGCTGTGTAACACTTCAGTGACACCTTCCTTACTACTATAAACAGACTGGCCTTAGATGCTGCTGTGTAACACTTCAATGACACCTTCCTTACTATTATAAACAGACTGGCCTTAGATGCTGCTGTGTAACACTTCAGTGACACCTTCCTTACTATTCTAAACAGACTGGCCTTAGATGCTGCTGTGCAGCACTTCAATGACACCTTTCTTACTATTATAAACAGACTGGCCTTAGATGCTGCTGTGTAACACGTCAATGACACCTTCCTTACTATTATAAACAAACTGGCCTTAGATTCTGCTGTGTAACACTTCAATGACACCTTCCTTACTATTATAAACAGACTGGCCTTAGATGCTGCTGTGTAACACTTCAATGACACCTTCCTTACTATTATAAACAGACTTGCCTTAGATGCTGCTGTGTAACACTTCAATGTCACCTTCCTTACTATTATAAACAGACTGGCCTTAGATGCTGCTGTGTAACACTTCAGTGACACCTTTCTTACTGTTATAAACAGACTGGCCTTAGATGCTGCTGTGTAACACTTTAGTGACACCTTCCTTACTGTTATAAACAGACTGTCCTTAGATGCTGCTGTGTAACACTTCAATGACACCTTCCTTACTATTAAAAACAGACTGGCCTTAGATGCTGCTGTGTAACACTTCGATGTCACCTTCCTTACTATTATAAACAGACTGGCCTTAGATGCTGCTGTGTAACACTTCAATGACACCTTCCTTACTATTATAAACAGACTGGCCTTAGATGCTGCTGTGTAACACTTCAGTGACACCTTCCTTACTATTATAAACAGACTGGCCTTAGATGCTGCTGTGTAACACTTCAATGACACCTTCCTTACTATTATAAACAGACTGCCCTTAGATGCTGCTGTGTAACACTTCGATGACACCTTCCTTACTATTATAAACAGACTGGCCTTAGATGCTGCTGTGTAACACTTCAGTGATCCTTCCTTACTATTATAAACAGACTGGCCTTAGATGCTGCTGTGTAACACTTCAGTGACACCTTCCTTACTATTATAAACAGACTGGCCTTAGATGCTGCTGTGTAACACTTCAGTGACACCTTCCTTACTATTATAAACAGACTGGCCTTAGATGCTGCTGTGTAACACTTCAGTGACACCTTCCTTACTATTATAAACAGACTGGCCTTAGATGCTGCTGTGTAACACTTCAATGACACCTTCCTTACTATTATAAACAGACTGGCCTTAGATGCTGCTGTGTAACACTTCAGTGACACCTTTCTTACTGTTATAAACAGACTGGCCTTAGATGCTGCTGTGTAACACTTCAGTGACACCTTCCTTACTATTATAAACAGACTGGCCTTAGATGCTGCTGTGTAACACTTCAATGACACCTTCCTTACTATTATAAACAGACTGCCCTTAGATGCTGCTGTGTAACACTTCGATGACACCTTCCTTACTATTATAAACAGACTGGCCTTAGATGCTGCTGTGTAACACTTCAGTGATCCTTCCTTACTATTATAAACAGACTGGCCTTAGATGCTGCTGTGTAACACTTCAGTGACACCTTCCTTACTATTATAAACAGACTGGCCTTAGATGCTGCTGTGTAACACTTCAGTGACACCTTCCTTACTATTATAAACAGACTGGCCTTAGATGCTGCTGTGTAACACTTCAGTGACACCTTCCTTACTATTATAAACGGACTGGCCTTAGATGCTGCTGTGCAGCACTTCAATGACACCTTCCTTACTATTATAAACAGACTGGCCTTAGATGCTGCTGTGTAACACTTCGATGACACCTTCCTTAGTATTATAAACAGACTGGCCTTAGATGCTGCTGTGTAACACTTCAATGGCACCTTCCTTACTATTCTAAACAGACTTGCACCTCCAAGAACAGTTCGTGTCAAAGCCAACTACACACCAGGGTTAACCCATGAGACTCGTACCCTCCTAAAACAAATGGACAAAGCATGGCAAACTTGGGCTAAAAATAAATCTCTCCAAAACCGTTTAATTTACCAGCAACCTAGAAACAGTGCCAAGCACCAAATTCAACTAGACAAACAACACTACTATTCTAATTTACAATGGAAATACGGAATGAATCCACACAAATTCTGGAACACAATCAATAACATACTTCATCCTAGCCAAACCACACCCCCCACCTTACCTGATTACACAATCAATATTGCTGAACAGTTTAACATATTCTTCACTGAAAGTGTTTTAGCATTGACTAGGAATAGCAAATCTCCCACAATGCCAACACCCAACAATCCAAACAATATTGTAGATGCATTCTCATTTCAGACAGTCCCAAAACAAGCTATTGCAAAACTATTAAATAAGTTGAAACCCACTTCACTGGTTACAGATAACCTGCCAGCAGTATATCTAAAATAAACAGCAGATGTTATTGCCTTCCTTGTGTCAATACTTATTAACTGCTCTATAACAGAACAGTATGTCCCAGCTATTTGGAAAATTGCATGTATTACACCATTACACAAAGGAGGTAATTCAGCAGAACTAACAAACTACCGGCCCATTTCTATACTTTCACCACTTTATAAATTCAGGAAAGATGTATCCACTTTCAACTTCTTAAACACTTTCTAAACAATAATCTCCTCTCATCTTCACAGCATGGATTCTGACCACATCATAGCACTACTACAGCTCTTCTAAGTTTCACTAATACTATAAATAAAAGCAGACATGATGTTGTAGGATGTCACAGTTATACAAAGTAACATTGTAGCAGTGGGGATTACATGAGATATGAATGTCATTAACATGGGGAGTTGACATAACAGCAAGGACAGTACATACATTAGGGGAAATTTCCACAGTGTGCGTTTCATCAATATAACATTTTGGAAAATATGAATGGCTTAGAAAACACAATCTCCTTTTGCAAGAATCTAACCCGTGCCATCAACTTTATCACTGAGCTGTGTATTAACTGTTTACCCCACAGATATAGGCCTAACACATGTATGAGGAGGATCAATCTTGAAGGGAATTAGTCACTTTCATATTCTAATGGGTATGGATCCCATATGTTGGTGTGTTAATATGTGTAGGCTTTTGAAATGTCTGGAAACACTGAGACATGTGGCTTAGAAAAGGCACAGTTGGACAAAGATTTTGTTGGTGGGATGGTTAGTCTGCTTTATTCTGAGATATTTCTTAAGGGGGATATAAGCAGGGCATTAGTCTCTTTGCTTGTGCCATTTGCATTGTGATGCTTATTAACCTTCTTTTCACTGCCTTCCTCGTTTCCAGACGCATGACAATTACCATCTGAAAGACCCCTGCGCATAGTAAACACAAACTTTCTTTGCTTACTAATACCTATTAGTTCCATGTAAGTCTGAGGAGAGAGTAATTATTGTATTCTTTTACAATCTGAAATTCTTTAACATGACTGTTTAGAACACAGTTTGGGTCATTTCTAGTCACTATTTCACTCATTCTTGTATTTGTTGTTTATTATCACAGATGATCCTGACAGTGGCAGTGTAGAACTTGTACCACTTGATGTCAGAGTATCGGTAAGCTCTGATGATGATGGTGGTGATATAGAGGCACAATCAGGGGGTGTAGAGGTTCAGTCTGACACTGACGTTGCTGTATGACAGGTTAAGGGTGACACAGTTGATGGGGGTATTGTGTTTACTCTGGTTGCACAGCTAGCTGAGTCTGCCTGTAGCCATCTTGAGGGCATATTACCACACAGGAGAGTTGCTAGAGGTGCTCGGAGAAGGCTACTGCCCACCCCCCTCCTAATGTTGCTGAGTCATTAAATGCCACCAGATGTATATATAGGGTCATCATGGAGGCACAGGCACATTCCACCAGGGCCTCAGAAGAGATAATGCAAGTCCTAAATGTGGCACATTCTGAAGTGCATAACTGCTTCAACCATGTGGGTGACTCCTCAGGTTCAGTACAAAATTTCAAAATCCCAAACCCTCAAGTTTTAGAATATCGACTTCAGAATCTCGAGATCTTGGAATCTCAAAATTGTGGGCCCCCCCCCAAAAAAAACACCACCCAAGACACTAAAACATGTGTATGCAGGGGGGCAAGCCCCCCTGCACCCCTCACCCCCCGCAACTTAAATATACCAGCTCCAACATCACACTACAGTGAGGACAAGAGAAATCTCCTGGTCCGCACTGTATGCTGATCTCCATTCACAATTTCAAAGTTTTGAAACTTTGAACATATGATCTTTGATCATATGAAATTTGAAATTTTGAGATTCGAAATTCTGAATGGAACCCGACTCCTCAGATAGGATGAGTGACAGACTAGATTGGGTAGTGTCTGTGATGGAACATCTGCTGGGGCATGATTGGCATCCATGTGTCCATAGAGCTACAACATCCTCTGGTGTTAGCTGAAGGGACCATGCCAGATCCCACTCCATATTGGCACTAATTCCACCACTCCATCAGTGATTAGGTGTCCACACCCAGATGTGTTCAGCCATGTGTTCATGGTCCTGGACATAGTCATGAAGAGAGCTCATCCAGCACCCACACTTCAAACTGCAGATGTGGAAGTGCCAGTACAACGCCTGGCAGAGGCAATTCTCATGGTCAGGAGTGACAACACCAAAATGACAACTCTACCATGCATGGATCGCACGTGTCTAACATGCCAGGACATAGTGCTAGCAGAGAACTTGATTGTATTTATGCAGACACACACACACACTCACACATGCATTTCACAAAAAGTGATCATACTAACTCACACACATACAAGCTTGATGGGAATACTTCTCCTGTTAGTGGCCCAGAGATATTTCTTACTTTACTGAATGTTCTGTTTTTCTTACTCACACACACTTTGGGGTCACCCTTGGCCACCTGCCCCTCCATGCAAAGTAATCTGGGTTTGACTTAGGGTTGCATATATATCTGATGCACAGAGTGGATAGCTAAATGAATCTTTCTCACCATATTGATTTTATGCATATGTATTAGATAAGAAAATTCATTTGGGATGTTTTTGTACATACTCATTTTATGAGGATTTTTTTCAGTTAGTATTGTAAGTCACGCATTCAAATGACTGATACTGCATTCCTGTTTATTGTACTTCTGAAAATGTTGATACAATTGTCCTGTTGACTGTCGAACTGGAGAACCTCTTGCTATGAGGCAACAATGCTAACCACTACACCACTGCTCTGCCCAGACAGCACATACAAATATTAAAACTGATGCCAGCCAATGTCCACAAACTTTATTTCCCTATGTAATGGCTGTTTACAGATGGCATCAGACAGAGACTGTCCCAAATAACACAACTGTGTGCACAATGTATAGCTGTATAGTGCAGATATCATTCCTATAAGCTAGTCATGCCATTAGTGGACACATCACTCAGGTTCTGCTCGAGTACATTTAGGACTAACAGTATGCAGGTATATCAGTTATGTTCATCTTCTTATGAATTTGTTTGTATACTACAGGTTCCACACTTACCTTGACATTACTATCTGTTTTTTGGGACAGTCTCTGTCTGATGCTATCTGTACACAGCCATTACATAGGAAAGTAAAGTTTGTGGACATTGGCTGGCATCAGTTTTAATATTTGTATGTGCTGTCTGGGCAGTGCAGTGGTGTAGTGGTTAGCATTGCTGCCTTACAGCAAGAGGTTCTCCAGTTCGATTCTATGCTGGGGTGCCTTCTGTGTGGAGTCTGCATGTTCTCCCTGCATTGGCATGGGTTTCCTTCAGGTGCTCCTGCTTCCTTCCACATTCCAAAGACATGCAGTAGGTGGACTGGATACTCTAAACTGGCCCTAGGTGTGAGTGTGTGTGTGCAAATGTGTGTGGCGCACCCTCCAAGGAGGGCTGGGCTTTGGGCTAGCAACCTGAGCCCATAAAACCCATAACTGCTACAGAAACAATTAGTACTGAAAGATACTGGTTGCCTGATGTACCATATGGTGCGTAAACTGGAAAGAGAGAGATGTGATCAGTTTGTTATGTGTATTCCTCCATTGGTGAGTGTGTGTGCTATACTTTGCATCTTAGGTGGTAAGTGTGTGTGTGCTGCCTTTTGCCTCTCAGCCAGGGAAAGGGCATATTGTGCACACCTACATCTGCAAGCTGCCTCTGCAGCTGGAAGTTCTTCCTCAGAATCCTCATCTGTATGTGCTAGAGGTGCTGCCCCTATCTGTTATCCAGGAATGTATGACCCTGGCCCTTGCTGTCTCTGTTGCAGCAGTTTCCTCAAGAGGATATTGTGAAACATGACATAAACTGTGAGAATTTCTGTGCAAGTGCCTGGGTCATACTGCAAGCACCCCCTGATGTGTCTAAATAACAGATCCATGACTTCAGCAAGCCAATACGCTCTATGATGTTTCTAGTTTGAGCGTGGGCATCGTTGTATTCTTTCTTTGTGGGTGTGCATGCATTTCTGATGGGTGCCATGAGCCATGGTTCCAGTGCATAACCTGCCTCACCCAGTAGATGGCCTTGTGGAACATCACACCTAGCAATCCTTGTGTAAAGCTGTGAGGTGTGCCATATGTGTGAGTCATGGTAATACCTAGGTTATCTGCACATACATTGAGGATGATTCCCTGGGCATTACAGACAACCTGGCAGTTGATTGAGTAGAACCCCTTCCTGCTGATGTATATCCTTCCCTTTTCATGAGGTGGGGCTTTTATTTCTATGTGACTGCAGGCTATGGTCCTAAAATCTTCAGGGAAGTGTGCTACAGCATAGAATTCCTGCATTGTTTTTGCTCTCTTCTCTGGTGTGCATGGAAAATAGATGTACTCCCTTGCATGATCTGGTATAGCGTTAAGACACTGGTGCAATATTCTTTAGGATAAGGCCTGTGACACCCCTAGTATATCCCTTCTGGGTCTCTGTAATATACCAGAAGCTAATATCCCTAATTTTACACATACCTTAGTTCTCATTGATTTCCCCTAGGTCAGAGGTGGGGACAGCAGAGGTTGAAGAGTTCCTGTAGTGCTTACCTATCAACCCTGTGTCATTCTAATATTTCAATATCATGTAGTCCATGATATGTTAAACAGAGTCTGAACACCCTTCTTTTCCTTGGCCAAGGTTTATTATCCTCATCAGCAGCAGCAACAGCAAAATAGATTTGAGCCTGTTGCATATGCACATACAAGAGAGCAACAGCAGCCCCTAACATTGCTTTTTTTCTAAGTGTGGTGCTGGCTGTATTCCAATACGTTTTAGAGTTCATGGGCTACACCATGTATACATGATTACTTACAACTTTATAGCTTCCTGAATGTCTCTGCCATCTTGGCCTGGTTACATATAGTTCAACTACTTATGCTTTCATTAACATACCCTGTTGTTTACCTTTGTTTTGTAGCTCTACACAATATGTACAGCTATTAAATGAAAAATAAATAGCTCACTATCATGTGCACATCACAGCAGAGTGACATGTATCTGTTCATGAATCCAGTCCATTGTTTAGAATGCTGGTTTGTCTCTTTTGAATATATACTATAAATTCTAGTAACAGCTAAAAATGTTTTCCTCTGAATATCTTGATAAATACCTGACCAACCTACTGATGGATAAGGATGATACTAGGCGGTTACAGAAATCTAATCGCTCATCAACTTAGGGTTCATCTAATATTGTTGATTTGGTGGTTCCTTCCACCCAACATACATTTTCTATCTGCCAGGCTTTTGCTACCTAACACAAGATACCTAAACGTTACATGCAAACATTTGGTATAACAACACTGAAAAGTTGTACTACTGATAATATGGCCCCCTTTTGGATTAAGAGTTTATCTTGATTTGGGGATGGGGCTGGATGATGCAGAATTCATCAATAAGTAGTGAAAAAATTCAAGTGGCCTCTGTTTTTGGAATACTTGGTGAAATATTATGAGAAATCTTCATTGAGAAGGTGCGTTATAACTTAGCTGTGATACATTCCTTTTCTAATATTCAGGCCTATGTGGAACATAATAATAACTTCATTCAAACTCACAGAGTTCATTTCAGAGCTTCAAGCAACAAAGATGAAAACAATGTAATAATAACCTGGGTAATTATAAGAAAAAAATATCATGTTTAAAGCCAAAATGTTCATTTTGCAAATAGCTCTCAAGAGTAACAATTAGGCCCTAAGCAAGAGCCATTTGTAATCATAAGTGGCCAAGAAAATAATCAGGTTCAAAAACTTGGGCTTTTTCTAATTCTTCTTTTGATTATTCCCCTGACACTGATACCGAGACTAATAGTACAAATGTACCCTCTTCTAAACATCCTAACATTACTTCTGCCCCCTTTGAGTTCAATGGATATGGAAGGGGGCAAAAACTGAAGAATCAAGGAAAATATGAGGGGATTTATTGAAAATGAACAGAAATAGTAAGAGGGGATGCTAATGATGAGAACAATGGGCCCAATATCCCGGCAGTGCTGTTGTTAATATTTCTGGTTCCTCACTAGCTGAAGATGAAATTTCTGTATTAAATGAAGGTCTTTCACTGTGACTTAGCCCTGCCTTTTCTGTTTTCATTCACAGACACTGTAGCTGATATGAAACAATTTTGTAAAATTCTCAGTTTAAAATTTTGGTAGGTTACACATGGGTCTACTGAAAGAAACATAGATACTAGTGATAGTGACTAAAATTTCAACTATATAAAATCTAAATTTACCCCTCCCTGTCATTCATATATAAAAATGTTTGAACAGCAAGTTCTTTACACAATATATGCAAATCAAGATTTTTTTTGTTTAGACTGTTTATAATAATTTCAATGCTAATGAAAGAAGGACAATATTGTGCTGTGTCTTTCGGCTTATCCCGGTTAGGGGTCGCCACAGCGGAATTCCGGTCCACTAATGTTTGGTAGTGGATTTTTACATGCCGAGTTACCAGCCCTGACGCACAACCTTCAACGAAGGCACGCCCATTCACGCATTCCTCCACACAGATGACGCTCTAGCTGAGAATCGAACGGGACAACATCTTGCTGTGAGGCGACAACGCTACCGCAGCACCACTACCGCGGGAATGAAAGAAGGACAATAAATTCATTAAAGAATATTGACAAAGTCATTAATAGTCATGGTGTGAAAATAATAAAAAACACTGTACCAATGTAAAAGCTAAGCACTTTCATCCTTTAATTCGAACTTCCTGAGAGCTTTAGTGCAGTACAGAAAAAAGACAATTTATATACTTTATATATTTATATAGTTTTTAAAAACAAATGTGACAACACAATTAATTAATTGAAATGAACACAAATAATATGCCTATAAAAGACTAAAAGTTAATCAAAAATCTACCCTATACAATAAATATATGTATATAAAAAGAAAAAGAAAATTCACATCTTTAATAAACATTTTATATTAATGTTCTCTCTCGGCTTGTAAGAAAATTTACCAGTTAAGTTCCTTGACTTCTAAATAATTCTTAAAATTACCACTGTAGGGACTAGGAGTGGCAAAATCAACTACAAAAAGTAGGAACTTCCTAAAATTGTCACAATTTAGTGAATGCTTATCCAGAGCGTTTGTGACATCCTTTTTCTGATAGCCAAAAGATGTTCAGAAATATGTATATTTAACTTCCTAATGGTTTTCCCTATATAGAAACAGTGACATGAATCACAAGTAGCAAGATGAACTACAAATGGTGAATAACAGGAAACCTACACTTAGCCCAGAGCTGCAAACCATTATTTTTAAGGACAACATTCAGTCCTTCATTAATAAACCTGCACTGCTTACACCCATTATAATGAAACATACCTATTTTATTAACGTGACCAGTGACAGGAATATGCTCAAACAATTGTTTGAGATCTTAGTTTTTCTTATAACAAAATTTGGGCACTAACCCAAGGACCTCACTAAAATCTTTGTTGCCTGAAATGATTTTCCAGTTTCCACTTAATAGCCTTAATGTGGTTTACATCAGACAACATGGGTGAGGAAAAACCCATTGACATGAAACTACACGATTACTATCTGCCAAAACAGCTAAATACTCTGGACATAATCCACAAAAGTCATGACCGCCACCCCATTGCCCTTATCAGATTTTATCATTTGGAGCCCTTGGAAATTTCTAAGCTCCAACAGTGCCTGCCTCTCAGATGGAGTCCTACTAAATAATTTCTAGACTGTGGAGTGCTCAAGACATCCCTTTTTTCCTTTTCCCAACCTTCAGAAAAGACTTGCAAAGGATAACGAAGACATGAATTATAGGTGCTTCTCTTATGAAGTCTTAAATCCCCTCTCTACAAATTAACATCATGCAAAATGTAATTCAAATTAAGCTTACATACATACAGCTTAAGTTCTTTGACAGTGTTGGTCAAATTAGTTTTACAAGTTAGAACAAATGAAAAACCTTTTTTCAAAATGTCCAAATGTCTCTCTTGTATAACAAAATCAATAAAGTTGAAAACAGAAACAGAAACACCACATGTAGAACTTTCAAATTTAGTCAAGTTCAGTTTCCTCTGCACCTCCCCTTTGTCTTCCGTTTACCCCTTGGGCTGCTCTGTTTTCTACTAGTTACCCAGTGCCATGCTCCAAAAAGGAGAAGATGAACCACAAGTCTCAATGCTACTACCAGCGACTGTATTTTAAGAATTATTTAAAAGTCAGGGAACTTAACTGGCAAATCTTCTTACAAGCTGACAGAGTACCAGGTCTTAATGGCAACATTAATATAAAATGTTTATTAAAGATGTGATTTCTTTTCTTTGTTTTTTTTTTTGTATACGTGTATTTATTGCATAGGGTAGACTTTTTATACAGTTTTAGTCTTTTATATGCTTTTTATGAGCATATTGCTTTAAATGTGCATTTCAGTTCATTTATTGTATTGTCACAATTGTTTTAATAAAGTACATTTGTGCAGTGTTTTTTTTTTACTATTTTCACACCATATTGTTGTTTTGTGCCTTCTAAACCTTCAGCATGTTGTTAGCTAGTGTTGCCAGCTTTCATTTATTTTTTTCTTCTGTTTACAAATTTTAGTTTCATCTGCTGGTTTCTGCTTCATTAACAGTCATGTAGAAAAAGGTGGAGCCATAGTTATTTGGGGTAAGGATGATTATGAAAAGGATTTGTGCAGAAAACTGCCCAATATCTTGGTTTACAACAAAATGCCATGAGATTCTACTGGACACTTTAAACACCAAATTGATGAGTATATGGACAAATCCATTCAAACAAGTATTAATAATATTAAAATCATGTTATAATTAAAGTGAAATGACCCTGCCAAGAAATATTTTTCAACTTTTCCAAAAATCAACAAGCTGTTACATCCAGTCCCATGGAGATGTATAGTATCAGGTACAGGGACTTTTAATAAAACAATTTCTAGATATTTAGAGCAATGTCTAAAACCACTGCTGAAATTCATCCATATGCATATAAAATATATAATCTGAATTTATGTCACACAAGAGTTGGTGTTCATTGATTCCATCTTTATGGTTAGTTTAGATGTTCAGTTCCTCCACACTGTTATACCACATTTTGAAGGGATCTGCTCAGTTATTTTTGAGGTTATCAGGACTTTATGATACACATTTTCATTTTCTGCTTTTTTTCTTTTGCTTGAATTGCTTAACATGGTCTATAATGATTATTATTTACAATTAAGGAGAACTGATATTTACAAGGGATATTTTGAGAAAGTTTTTTGACAGTAACCATTTTTTGCAAAACATGCTATTATGAAAAAGATCTTTAGATGATTGCTGGATGTTATGGGATGCCACAATCAAGGGCTCCCGCAGGCAGGTGCAAGGGGGTGCACTTGCACCCCCCTGGAACCGGGCTGGCTGAGAAATTTATTTTAATCAAAAAAAAAAAAAAAAAAAAAAAAAAAACGTATTTTTGTTTTTTTTTAAAGGGCGTCCTCTTTAAGAACGCCCTTTGCATCCCGTCCAGTCGCACAGATGCAACAGGTGTTTGCGACCTGTTTCTTCTGTGTCTGTGCGACTCAGGGAGGGCTGCTACTAGTGTTTCAAGTGTAGGTGCATTTCATTCAGTGTGTTCTGGTACCTAGAGCCGGTTTTCTGTTCTTGGAAATAAAAAATCCCGACCTGCAGATCGCACAGCTCAAGTTCTTGTTAACCGTGTCGGCAGAATGTAAAAGTGAAGACAGAGTTAATGGAAGCTATTAAAGAAAACAGTGAGTGTTCTAATTTGCGGAAAGATCCTATCTGCATAGTCATTAAGCCTGACCGGACCCTGCCATTTGAGTAAAGTGTGCATGCTTGTCTGGGGAGTTTAATGAGACCTTGGGACCAACAACAGGGTGAGAGATGGGCAGTTGTGAGAAAGGGTACAAGCTCTGGGCATTTTAAAATCGTATTTGTGTAAAATAAATGCAGTTATGCATTGTTAATGTTGACATGTAGTCTGCTAGCTTTTTAATTTGTGTAAGTTATTCATTACTTGATCTTTCAAGAAAGGACATTAAACTATCCCATCTGATCGCTTCTATGTGTTGCTGGTGAAGGATATGTAAATTAAGAAACATAAATAGCTTAAAATGTATTTTATGCATATTCCACTTTTGCTCAGTGTACTTTAAGATGTTTGCTTACTGTTAAAATAAGTACTGTTAAACTAAGCACAGCCATGGAATAGCTGACTAAAGGTGTTGGAGGTATGTGTAGTTTTTTTTATGGAGATAGCAAGGCAGGAAGGGCAGTACTTTGTAAACTGCATTACATTTCACTTGATAGTGACATATGGACGGTGTTTACAAAATAACACTGCTGGGTGAGATGCTGGTTACTTCCAAAACAAATCACATGTAAGCTTTAGGTCATTGTATGAAGTAAAAACTAATTAAATGCATATATCTAGTACTTTATACTGTAGCTTTTCCACTTTTGAATTGTCTGTTTTTTTTTTTTTTTTTTTTGTACTATTAGTGGTTGAATAAGTTAGCTCTTATTTATAGTGGTTAAAATGATTAGGTGATGCAGACATTAACGTATGCATCTGAATATATGATAAAACTGTTTTTCTGATTAAACATATATATAATCTACTTACTTGCGTACCTTGTCTGTAAAGGAAGTGCTTTGAGATTTCCATTACTATAGTGACCTTATGCATTTTTCCTGACTATAGCTACAAACAAGACATTTTCAAAGTGTCTCATCGTTAACATGTCTTTTGTAGTGTGAATGTGTAACATGTGTGGAAGGCCTAAAAGTGTATAAGTACTGACCATTTAATGCTTCAAGCTACTACCCAAATCTGCTTCTCATTAGTAGAAAAATGGTTCTCAGACCTAAAACTCCTACTCAATCCAACCAAAACCAAATTACTTTTATTCTTCCCTTCTCCAGCAATACCACCCAGTCTACAATTTCCCAGCACCCAAACTCCTACCTTTGTTGTCTCTGCTAACAATGGCACCAAAATCTATCCAGTCTCCCACACCAAACTACTTGGGGTGACAATAGACCACAAACTCAGATTTGACATGCACGTGAATCTGACCACTAAAACACTGAACAAGAAACTCGGATCCATGTACAGGATAAAGAAATTCCTAACCCCTCACACCAAGCTAACCATTGCCAGAACTCACCTCCTCTCCACCCTCCTATATGCCTCCCCTATATTCTCCTTTCTTCATAAAAAAGAGCTTAATAAACTATCCTCTGCCTATCACCACATAGCTAGATTTATCACCGGTATGCCCTACTGCACTCCACCATTGCCTAAACCTTAGAACACTAGGATGGTTAGAATTGCCTAATGTTCTGAAACTTAACCAGCTTACTGAGGCTTTCAAAATTATTAAACACCCTGACAAAACTCCCTCTCTAAACAACATTCTCACCTCCTATTCAAATCTATCATCCCTAAGGTCATCCAAAATTAGTCAAGTCTTGACCATCAAACCTAACAACTCAGGAGGGGATGCTCTCTATGCCAATTCCATCGGCAAGTTATGGAATGCCCTTCCAAGCAACCTTAGACAATTGACCACTCTGGACCAATTTAAAATTCACCTCCGAGCGTTTCTAAAAACCCAATGGTTATGCCCATGCCCTAACCCTGATTAATATACCATGCCCATGACCCTATACGGCCTAGACTAGCCACTATGTAACCCAACGCAAATGGGTCACCTTATAACCTTTACAATCTATCTTACCAACTCCTTTCTTCCTAGGATTCCATCTTTTCTATTTACTTATTGTTCTAATCCAATATTAGAAGTGTACCAACTTATTGTACTAAATGTCTATTTTCTGTCGTATTGCTTGAATAGTTGCTCTTGTATCACTATTCTTTGGAACTTTTCCAATATCTTAAGAGTATTTAATGTAGTATACTAAATGTTTCAATTTCCATTGTAATATTTGTAATATGTGCTCTTGTACCTCTGTTCCTTGGAGCTTTTCTCCCCGGGCCTCCACTGAAAACGGATATGTATCCAGCTGGACTATCCCGGTCAACAAATGTAAAATAAATAATAAATAAATAATTTGTAAATATTCTTTAAATGCAGTAAAAATGCTGCTCTCTTGGTCCATTTATAGGTTTGAGTGGTGGTTTTTAATTTCTGTACTTGCGCTATATTAGAATTTGTGTTATAGGCTGTGTACACTGCTTTTTGTATTTATTCGTTTTAACAACCTAGATTGTTACATCAGTCAAAACTCAGTGCAAATTGTACTACAGCTTTTAAGGCTGTTACATGTTTCCCAACTCTGTTCTGTGGTGCTGCTGTTGAAACTTTTTTGTGAGGCTAGAGCATAGTAGCACTGATCAATGCTTAACACAGAGGATTACGACTGGATTTTGGGTGATAACTAGCTTGCTATTTGAGACATGTACCCTATGGCATATACCTCCCTAAGCATCTAAAGCAACTTGAGAGCCCTCAATGTTTCCTCTCTAAAAAGATCTCAGGTCTGAGTACCCTTAGCCATTCTGATAGACTAAATGCTTTGCCCCTCTCTTCAATATCATACCGACTCCTGAGGGGTGATTTCAGCTTAGACTTCTATACTACAAATGACGCAGCACTCTTTGAACTCCTTCACTTAAAGACAACTAATGGTAAAGCAAACACCTGCTCTACAGAGAGGGAGGTGTGTGTAAGAGGGAGGTAGGTCTGTGTGTGTGTGTGTGTGTGTGTGTGTGTGTGTGTGTAAGTAAGGGGGGGGGTCATACCTCACAATTATCATGATTTTTGCCTCATATTTTCGGTTTGTTTCTCATAAAATTGTGTTTTTTTCTTGCAAATCACTAAGGACTGAAGTCAAAATATTGGCAGACATTTGAGCTTTAGGCTTCATATCCTCATAAAATGCATACTAATGCAAAACGTGTTCTTCTATCCACTTTCTATGGAGGTAGGGGTATGTATGTGTGTGTGTCATACCTTAGAACTGCAAAGATTTTCACAGAATGTCCAAATTTTTGCCTCATATTTTTGGTCTGTTCCTCATAAAAATTATTTTTTTTGACAAATCACTGGGATGAGCTAAGGATTAAAGTTGCTAAATAATGGCATTTGTTTGAGCTTCAGACTTCATCCCTTAGAAAACGCATTCTAACACAAATCCTGTTATTGCAGCAACTTTCTAAATGGGTCCCTAGTTTTGGGCCCTTGTCCCAACATTATAACAGGCTTTCTCCAGATTTCTTGTGCTAAGAGATTGAGAGGTAGTGTGTGTGCGTGTGTGTATCTATGTATAAGAGTGAGGTAGCATACCCCTCAGCTGTCCAGGTTTTTGCCCCATATTCCCCCTAAAAGGATTGAAGTTGCTATATAATAACAGACATTTGAGTTTTAGACGTCATATCTTTTAGAAAAATGCATACTAACAAATTCTGTTATTTTTAGCAATTTTCTAAGTTCATGAAGGCAATATTTATAATCTGTCCCTTTTTGTTTATTTTAGGCTTTGTCCAGATTTCTTGCACTAAGATGAGGGAGGTGTGTGTGAGAGAGTGAAATGCCTTAGTTAGAGTTAGCAGGTGGAATTTATTTTCAAGTGCATTTTTAAGGAATTGTGAGTTCCAAGGGAAGAAAAATTTACTGCTGTTCATGCCAAGTTTGCTTAAAATGTACAACTGTTTTGTTCAGCAAATGGCATCACTATTGTCATATAGAATTTTAAAGCAGTGTTAGTAGCACAGCAGGTAGCATACTTGCATCTTGATGTAGAAGTCTATAGGTTCTACTTCCACAGCATGTAGATTTGTATTTTAAGGAGATGGGGTGCTGCAGTCCTGAGTATATCCTCATTTGGAGGAAATGCCTAATAACTATGAACCTGTTTTTCAGCTTGCCACCCATTCCCTATTGCAATATACTAGCTTACCATTTTTTTAATGTAGCATAGGCAATTTATTCTTTAAGGGCAGTAGGCACTGAATTTGTAGATGAAACACTGAAATATAAAGTTGTTTTCTAGCAGCAACCTCTTCATTAGTTTCAGATCTCTTTAATGTGGAATTATTCAGATGACTTTTACTTCTGCAGAGATTGTGCATACTGACTGACATTGGTGGATTGTAATGACAGAAGTTTAAGTGGCCTTTTATGGTTGAAATGTTCTGAATTGGGCAGTTTGTCATTATTGCTTCATTTGTTTTGTTTCATTGCTTGCTGGAAAAACATTCAAAACTATAAATTTAAAACACACTAACAAGTGGTGCTGTATTATGGAAGGAATATAATTAAATTATTTTATATTATAATTGAAACAATCTGTATATATTATAATCATATGTATAATCATATGTATAAATATGTACACTTCTTATGCATGGCTAATCTGGTTTATCACAGTAACAGGAAGAACACTGTAATGTCTGTGTCAAGAAATAAGGTCTAAAGCTTTTAGTTAAGCATATAATGAAGTTGTTCACATCACTGATAACAGACCCAGTTTCATATAACTAAGGGTCAACCACACAAAAGCAGAAAACACCCAGAATTTCCCTCGCCCATTCAGTAAAACTAATCTTGAAAAAAGAATTAATAATGTGCATATATTAGGGCTATTGGAATTATCTTTAAAAAGATGACTTGCAACTGTGTCAATGTTGAGATTATAAAGAAATGCTTGATTAAGCATTCATTAAAAAGATATGCATAATTTAGTGACTGCACACAGTTTAAGTTAAATACAGCTATAATGTGCCGTGCATTCAGAGCACATAATGCCAGCTTTTATTTAAACAGCAACTTGTGTTACTGAGAGCTAATCTTGCAAACCAAGTAACACTAGTGTTATAAACTAATCTGTTTAAATCTGTATAATCTGAACATGCTTATGGGACTCAGTTTAGTGTCCAACATGAGAAATACTGAGCTAATGAACACTATTCTCCACTAGTTGTTTCTAAGTCACTTATAAATAAATAAAACAAGGGGAAGTATTTTGAGATAAAACAAATACGTTGTCTTTATGGCAGGTAAAAAGGAAAACTCTGTTAGTACCCAAGTAAATAAAATGATTATTAGCAATGAATGAGAAATTATTCCAGTATAGAGAACTGAAAAGCCAAGCCTTCTTGATCAGATTTTAAAACTGGCAACTGAAAGTTCCCTTGAGTTAGTTGCAATGTACATGGAGTATGTAAAAAAACTTATCATGGATTCCTAATTAAATCTAGATATCTGTAATCATTGTAGAAGTAAAGCATAAAACAGTATGCACACTGAGAATTTTGAACAGTGTTTGTGGCAAATGGGGAGAAATAGTCAAGTAAAGGGACCCTGTAATGGCTGATAGGGGGGTGTGGGGCTGCGTGGGCAGAGGGAGTGGGGCTGCATGGGCGGAGGGGGTGGGGCTGCATGGGCAGGGCTCTGGGTTTGCACCCCCCTGCAAAAAATCCTGCAGGCTCCCTTGGCCACAATGGATAATTTGAAGCAATTTGTGCACTAAATTCCAATAACCTCATAACACACTTTGCTTACAGTTATGATTTATTTGTTAGTCAGTATTTAGATGTCTAAATCACAAAACTCATTGATGGTTCTCTCAAGACCCCCCACTGACCGAAAGCCTTTCCTTCAAAATGTTTTTACCCCTAACTCCCATCTACCCCATGTGATAAAACATATTCCCTGTGATCAGGAATTCCAAAGGGAAGCAAATTTGCTCACACAGAGATTTGTTCAATGAGGCTATCACACCAAGTTATAACAAGAGCCCATATGAGGGCAGCTAGATCTAGTAGAAATGACCTGCTACACAGAGAAATAACTGATATGGATTAGAATGAAACACCCTCACTGGTAAATGTATTACTGCTTTTCCCAACAGTAGGTGTAAGATACAGTTTTGCCTTAAACAGCACTGGAAATGAATCATGGGAGGTTGGCATAATGGTTAAGATGCTTATCTCTGTAATTATTTATTTTTCTGTTTAATTGTTTCATAGAATACTGTGGTCTCTCTCTGTCACTGCAGTACGTGGGGGCTATTATGTTCCACTTCATTGATATTCAGTGTTAAACTCTTAGCCTAGAGGGTTTCTCTTTATTTATAAGTGTTAGTCACATATCTTTGAATTTATTACTGCTCAATATCTGAGTTGTTTGGCTTCTGCTACATACCTACAATCAACTACATTACTAGTTGAGTTAAGTACAAACTTTCAGTGTTAAAGATTGTACTGCATTTTATTTTTTTCTGGCTATTTAATTGTTTCATTGAATATTGTGGTTTGTGTCTCTCTGTAGTTATTTATTTTTCTGTTTAATTGTTTCATAGAATACTGTGGTCTCTCTCTGTCTCTGCAGTTTGTTTCCCGGCCACCCTCCTTGTTCTTGTTCTGGTATTAATCTTGGTGGCTTTGGAATTGCCCACCCCTCCTGCAAATCTCATTTGCTCACTCAACCGAGTACAGTGAGATCATATTTTGACTTCAGACACTCCTACCAGTCCCATCTGTTCAGCTCTATACCAACTCTATTCCAGTCTAGTGTCACTAGCTCATTCTACCTAATACAGAGTGAACATTTGTGAAGGGCAAGCCACTTAGGTCTTTAATTTTGAATTATCTTCTGTTTCTCCTTGCTCCCTTTCCACTTTCCAAAAAAAAAGTTTTTCTAAGCTTGTTTCCCACCTTTCCTGTAACTAGTCTTGTCCAGATACAGATTTTCTGTATCCAGGACTGTTTATAAGCTTCTGAGCCACCAAAGCCTTTCTGTGTTTGAGGGAAGCCTTCTAGCTTATCAGTGGGAGTGGTAAGCACTTGGTAGCCTATCTACCACAAGAGTGGTTTCTGGCCCAGAAATTGTAGTTTATTGGCTGTCTGGGCAGTTTTTCCATCTCTTTCAACTTTCTGGTTTAAAAGCCTGCATTTGTGCTTGTTTCCCACCTTTTCTATAACTAGTCTAGACCAGATACAGATTTGCTGTATGCAGGACTGTTTGTAAGCTTCTGAGCCCCCCAAGCCTTTCTGTGTTGGAGGGAAGCTTTCTAGCTTATCAGTGGGAGTGGTAAACACTAGGTAGCCTATCTACCACAAGAGTGGTTTCTGGCCCAGAAATTGTAGTTTATTGGCCGTTTGGCAGTTTTTTCATCTCTTTCAACTTTCTGGTTTAAAAGCCTGCATTTGCACTTGCTTCCCACCTTTCCTGTAACTAGTCTAGTCCGGATACAGATTTGATGTATCCAGGACTGTTTGTAAGCTTCTGAGCCCCCCAAGCCTTTCTGTGTTGGAGGGAAGCCTTCTAGCTTATCAGTGGGAGTGGTTAGCACTAGGTAGCCTATGTACCACAAGATCCAGGTACAGATTCTGAGTTTTAGCACTTGAATTTGCTTATTCGTGCTCAGCACGTGTTCAGAACTTTTTGTTAGCACTAAATAAGCTACAAATTACTACAGCACTCAACCTTCCTCTTTACCTAGAGGAAAACAGTTTTTGTACTTACTTTCCTCACTTGCTTAGAGAAAAACAGCTCTTATACTTGCTTTCCTCTATTGTCTATAGGAAAGTAGTTTTTTTATTCAGGTATGTCCAAGGGTCAGCTCCCAGTGTTCTCTCCTGTCTCTCTGATGAATCTGGGCATCTTGTGGCAATGTAGTAATTGCCTCATGTACACAGATAACCCTCTCATCCTACCACCCAACACCACAACCTGTGAGAGATACACATGTCTAGCCAAACTGGAGATAAATCTCTCTCCAACCAAGACTTAACTTGACAGTCAAGAGGAGAAGGTAAACACTTGCACCACACCACATTCATCACATAGTCCCACTAAACCTACACCACCAACATCCACACATAGAAACACAAAAACATTCACGGAGGCTCTCAATAGTAATCTTCTCAAGCAACAGAGACCTCCAAAGCAGAAACACAAGCAACCTCCACCCCCCAACACAACCCAAATGACATAGCCCACAGACTCAGTGTGCCAATAAACCACAGCACATAAGGCAAAACAACGTACCCAACACACTAGTCATAGGTGACTTTATAGTCAGGCACACTGATTTCCCACTCACCAGGCTAAACAAGGAGAAAGTTACTGTCAGCTGCCTGTCGGGTGCCAGGATACGCCACATAACCCACACACTCAGGTCACTCCACAACAAGTACAAATATGACTCTGTCATTGTCCATGTTGGTGTGAAGGACCTGAGACGTACCTCCCTGGACTATATGAAAAGAGACAGGGAAGAGCTCTCCAATCTTGTAGCCCAGGCAGGTATGACCCTAGCCCTGAGTAGCATCCTGCCATTGACCAGAATGTTACCGCAGTACAAGGACAAAATGATTGACTTCAACAATTGGCTAAGCTTCTGGTATCATTCTAAGGGGATCCAGTGTCTGTCTGCCTGGCATGACATGGTCGACAGACCATGATGCTTTGCCAGAGATGGCCTGCACCTGTTGCCCCTGGGATTCAGGATACTGGCTAAGGGTCTTGCAGCCCCTATAGTGCCTTTTTGAGGCAAGGTTCAAATGACAAATTCACCACTGTAACAGGAACAGGCAAGCAAAAACTGAGGGTAATGCTACTCAATGCTAGAAGTCTAAATCTCAAAATGCACTCACTTGAGGCACTCCTTAAAATGGAAAACATTGATATCTGTGCAGTGACTGAGACCTAGTTCAAGGCTCTAGAGAGCACCCCTGCATTACCAGGCTATAACTCATACCACACTTTTCGGCCAGCTAACCTGGACCAGAACACCAAAGGTGGAGGTGTGTCCATATTCAATAAGGATATCAACACCTTCAGGTTAGTTGCACAGCATAATGCATCTGAGGTTATCCAAGTGCAACTAACTCTGGGCAAAACTGCAATCCAAATAGTAGCTTGCTACAGATCCCCCACCATGCCCCAGGATTTCCACTCCTCTTTTCTTGATATACTGGAAAATATTAGGGTTCAACCAAACACCCTAATAATGGGTGATTTCCACTACCCCACCATTAACTTGGAAAACTACACATGTACCAACTCCTTCGCTCAATGCTTTCTGGAATTCATAAATTCCAATGCCCTGCATCAACTTATCCACACCCCCACCAGGGGCAATAATATCCTAGACCTAGTCATTACCAACATGAGTGACTGGTGTTCCACACCTGAAGTCAACTCCTCGTTGGTCAGATCCGACCATAAGCTAATCACCCTAGATATCTGCATCCTGCCCCCACCCACCATTAAGGAAACCATGGTAAAGAATTTCTCCAAAACCAACTTCATGCTTTTTAAGACAGAAGTGGCGAACTTCATGACACCCATGCAAATGGACAATACAGTTACAACTGCTGAATCCTACACAGATGCACTCTATAAGCACTTACAAGAGTGCATGGATCGTGCTATCCCAAACAGAACCAAGATGCTAGCCTCCAAAAAAGGAAGCCAATCTGGTGGTCCCCTGCCATAAACAAACTCTACAACAGAAGGAAGAAACTCTTGCAAAAAAGAGTAAACTCCCATGAGTGGAGGAGCTCCCTGGTCAGCCTCAGTAAGAAGCTGAGATCCCTTATAAGATCCTTCAAAGCTAGCTACAAAAACAAAATCACCACTGATTCTAAGGGCAACCACAAAGCATTCTATAGCTATGTCAAGAATCTCAATGACAACACCCAGATCTGCTCTGAGTTACAACACAATGGCACAAAAATTATAGAACCAAGTGATATTGCCAACATCCTGGCAGATAGGTTCAGTGCTAACTTTACCCCCCTTTCACCCCCTAAAGGGCCCGTATCTATACAGGAAAAATGCAGAGTCCCTGCAATCACATCTATGCAGGTAAAAGCTGCACTCTCTAAAACCAAAAACACAGCATCCATGGGACCGGACAACATCCCAGGCTGCATTTTACATGAACTTCAGAACAAACTGGCTCCCCAACTAAGCACCATGTTCAATCATAGTCTCACATCAGGCTTTGTGCCCACTGAATTGGGCACAGCAACAGTTATCCCACTCCACAAAGGGGGAGCCACCACTGATCCTGGGAACTATTGCCCAATTAGCCTGACGAGCCTGGTCTGCAAGGCCATGGATCGTATCATCATGGAACCTATAAACAAAGACATTGGTAACCTCCAAACACTGGACCTCACCCAGTTCGGATTTGTGAAAGGCAGATCATGCCTTCTGAACCTGATCGACTTCTTTGAGGCAGTCACCAAAGCCGTAGACAAGGGTAAGGTGGTTCACACAGCCTATCGTGACCTCTCCAAGGCTTTCGACACCATCCCCCATTCTGAAATTATAGCTAAACTCACTAAACTAGGTATAAATCCCTATGTCACAAGATGGGTTGCCAACTGTCTCACTGACAGAACCCACACTGTAAAAGTTGCAGACTCCAAATCTGACTTCAAATCAGTGACAAGTAGAGTAACACATGGTTCAGTCCTGGGACCTCTCCTGTTTGGTATCTACTTCTCTGATGTACAGGCTAACACAGAAAGCCTCTGGCTAACAAAGTTTGCAGATGACTGCAAACTAGGAGACATAGTCGAGTCCCGAAATGATGTGGACATCCTATAGAAGGGCCTCACTGAGACAGATGCCTGGTGTCAGAGGCATGGCCTCAAGCTCAATACCAAAAAGTGCATTGTCATCCCCTTTGGTAAAAACTCTGTACCCATGAACTACCACATAAACGGCAGCCTACTTAATGTGATAAGAGACCTTGGGACCCAGGTGGACAGTAGTCTCTCCTTTGATAATTGCATCGCTACAGTAGTCAGGAAATCTTTCTGTGTGGCACACCTCATCCCAAAAGGGTTCTCATCCAGGAAAAAAGAGGTCATTGTTCCCTTCTACTTAATACTCATTAGACCCATTATAGAGTACAACGCCCCTTTTGGAATGTACCTCACAAGACATCTGCAGCAGCTGGAAATGCCACAGAAGTACCTCACAAAGAGGATTACTGGCCTCAAACAGATGCCCTACACTGACCCTCTCAAAAAATTCTAGCTTTACTCCATAGCATATCACCTACTCTGAGGTGATCTCTGCCTAATATATAAAGCTATGTCAAACCCAGTGCTGTTGGACATGCTGCACCTAAAGAAATCCCAATCCCTCTGAGCTACGCACTCTAGGGACCTAAACCTTGTCACCACAATAAACAGGACATGCTGGAGGGATAGATTCCTGTCCCAGAGACTTCCTATACTCTGGAACAAGCTATCCATCTATGTCAACCAAAGTTCCTCATTAGCCCTCTTCAAGAAAAATCTTGATGAGTGGATGGGAAATAGGAAATACACCCCGGGGATCACTTCTGTGGCTCTGCTAGACAGGGGCACAGGAAATCAACTTTCTTGGGTGGTGTAAGCCAGGGAACCTTGTTGGCTAGGCTTACTTAGGCCCTTGGACTGATAGCATAGTACCTACCTATGAACCTATGATGTTTTTGTAAAGACATTGTCACTGATCATTTTGTATGCACATATAGAAGGGGCACGTCTATTTCTGATAATTTTGCAGGGTTTAAAAGTGAATTCATCTGGATAATACTCAGCAGTTTTTTTGTTTGCCCATGTGTTCATTATACACAGTGTAATTAAATTTGTAAAGCAAAACACTTCACTTCTGTGAATACTTCTAAAATGTATAAAATTAGGTCATTCATTACATACCAAGCAGAATGGGTTGTTAATCTTGCCATATGTTTATGCAGACCTTTTGTGCTGATCAAGCTTCCAAACCCCTGGAAACTGCATTTCTACACACATTAATGACTTAAAATGTAAGAGAGAAAGAAGTGAGTTATATAGGTACTCATTACATCGTAATACGGCAAGATTTACCTTTATTGACATTGGCAAGGTGCTAGGGCTAAAATTAATAGATACTCAAAAATGTATTCTATGAAATAGAAAGAAACAGCAATGGATTTTATAACTGAGAGCTATTTTTCTACCTGGTTTAAATGATTATCCCCCTGATTTATGAAGCCCTTTATAGCATGCAGGATTAGTTTAAGAGCTATTTTCGGCAATATAGCTGACGTGCAATCCAGGAACGAGCTCCTGGGAAGTGCATGTGAGCTCTTAGGCTAATCCTGCACGGACCGAGCTCCTGTATACAAATTACCCTCATTTGCTGGAGAAATCCATGCAAATGAGATGATATTACAATCCAGGAAGCTTGCAATAGTCCGTGCAAGACAAGTGCAATCTGCAGAAATGTACACGGTTACTAACGAGTACATTTCTGCAAATTCCAAAACGGAGCTATGACAGCTCCAAATAAAGGCTGCATATTATTGAAGAAGCATGCCAATGGCCAAGTAGAAGGCCATTGGCATTGCAAACTGTTTAAAAATAAATAAAACAACTTTAATTTTTTTTTCGCCGATCTCGGCTGTTTAAACATAGGGCAGTGGGCACGAACTGGATCGGGGGGGGAATAAGAAAATAAACAGAAAATGAGCATTCTAACAAAAATCAGTATTCTGCCATGCAAGTCAATGGCAGGCAAAAGACAACTTGGCCAGTGAGTAGTGGTTGCTAAGGGGGGAGGCTCAGTATGGGACATGCAACTATGCATTAGTAGGCAATCCTATGCAAATGAGGGAAAGGTTAGTGAATTCCAGATGTTTCCAGGGTATGAGGCAGGTCCCAAGAGTGTAAGAGTATAAATAGCTGAGTGCAAGACTAGGATATAGGTGACATCATGGGGGGGGGGGGTGTCAGGCATACTGTAAGTGGATTGAAGCCCTGTGGCTCATGACTGCTCCTAGCTTAGCACAGCTAAGCTAGAGGTGTGTCCAAACTGCCTAGCACTCTTTACAAAGTGTATGTGGGTGTGCGTGCTGCACACCGGGTCTTACAGGAAGAAAAAGGAAGTTAAACCAGGAAATAGCAGCCCTGTGCACATTTGAGCACTCCGTTTGTGCGATGCGCACACAGGCTTAAACGGGGAAGCAATAGGAAGGAAAAACAGCAGTAGGAAGGTAATCAAGGTGAACTAGCTTAGCTGACAGATGAAATGTATCAGAAACAGCCAATTACACAGGCAGCAGCCCAACCCAGCTGAGCACACCACTATAAACTATGCAAACACCTGACCCCCTTCTTTTTCCCAAAACCTCTGCATCACCGGTATATAAAGACAGGGAATTTTTACAAAGCGAAAGCAAGAGAAAAATGTTAGGGGCTGCTTTTGCTATCATAAACCAGCATGTGCAAGAGGCTGAGGGTGGTGAGGATGTGAATGCTGCTGAGCATCCCACAGTGAGGATACTGAGAAGAGTGTACAGATCCAGGGTAACCTACCAAGGGCTACATGAGCTGGAGATAGTGAAGCGATATAGGGTGGACAGGGACCTCCTACAGCAAATTGTTGAGCTGTGCCAGCCACGCCTCATACACAGAACTAACAGAGGGGAACCCATCCCAGTGGATACCAAGGTATGTGTAGGCCTAAGAATACTAGCCACAGGTACCTTCCAAAGGCCAACTGGGGATATAATGGGGATTTCACAGGCATCAGTATCCAGGGTATTCCACCAGTTCCTGGATGTCATGTCAGCACGTCGGTGAGCACATATATTTCCCCATCACCAGTGAGGCGTTGGCCAGCAATATGCGTCTCTTCCATCAAATAGCAGAATTCCCTGAGGTAGTGGGTGCAATAGACTGCACGCACATACACATTAAAGCACCACCAGGTGAGCGGGGTAGGGTCTACATCAAACACAAGGGCTTCCCCTCCATCAACTGCCAGGTCATGTGCGATGCCCAGGGCATAATAACGAATGTGTGTGCTGGCTGCCCTGGAAGCTACCATGATTCCCACATCTGGCATTTGACACAGCTGTACCAGACATTTGCCAATGGGGACATCCCACATGGTTACCTAGTGGGGGATGCTGGATACACACTGGAGCCATGGCTGATGACAACCATCAGAAATGCACACACACACCCAAACAAGAACTCCATAATGAGGCACACACACAAACACGAATCATAACAGAGCATGTGTTTGGGATGCTCAACTCATGGTACCGGTGGCTGGACACATCTGGTGGAGCCTTGCAGTACTCACTAACTACATGTACCCAAATTGTCCTTGTATGTGCCATGCTACACAATATGATCCTACGGAAACAGCTGCAGCAAGAACAGCATGGGGCAGGGCCACTCAGCCCCCCACCAATGCCAAGGCCTGCACAGGCACAGAGTGACTCATTGGAGGAACAACCTGAGCCTGCCCCAGTAGGCAGAAGGAGGCATGCCAAGTATTCCCTGGCCTTGGCAAAGAGGCAATGCATAGCACATGCACTGACACAGTAGGGACCCAGGGAATGACACATCTCTCCGACTCACACATACAGTAAAAGGGATGCCAAATATGACACTACCTATGCTCAACCATGTATAGGGAGTGTACTATGTGCATCCGACATAGGCAGCCCTGCAGCACTGCCCTCAATACTGGGACACCCACAAGGTATGTGACTCACACATGCCAGTCGGGGGGGGGGCACATACCCAACAACAGTCACAGCCAGCAGGATAGGTGTAGACAAATACAAACAAATGGGTTGTTAATCTTGCCTCTGATGAGCCCTATGGGTAACCCCTCCCCCAGGCCTACACAGACAGACTACAGCAGGCCAAGCAGTTGGATGTAAATTGTGAAGTCTACGAAGTCAAAAACTAATATGTAGGTAGTGAAAGCTAAGATCTGTAGTACACTGGTATGACTCTAGCCAGCACGATAGGTAAGTCCACAGACTGAAATGGTGTACCCGACATACCAGTACAGTCCTAGAAAATGAATAAACATGTCAGGTGTGCCCCACCATACTACTTACACTTATAGTAACAGTCAAGTGTGCCGCCCCACACCTGTGTAGAAATGTAGAAACAGTCAGGTGCCCCCCCCCCCCGCTATGCAGAAATGTAGCAACAGTCAATGCCAAATGACCGATGTATAACCTGCAAACACAGCATGCTACCTGTTGGTGTACAACACAAGGTTCCGCACCACAGTACAAACTACCTGGACTTAATCCACACATGCAATACAGATGGCCATACTGGGCATGCTCACACATGTAAGCACATGAAGGCCATGTCTGCAAACACTAGTGGACCAGACATATCTGGCAGTTGCAGTTCTTATTGCAGACACATGTCAGTATGCATCACTCCTGCCTTGCACACACAGTGGATGGGAATACAGACATATATGTAAGGACAACACACTATAATAAGCCATAGGTAGATGGACATAGATGTGTGGAAGAGGGACACCATGACAAGGAGCCAGCTGGGCCTGTCCCACCCAGCACACAGCCAAAGGGTCACAAACACATGAGGTGCAGGTCACTCACTGCAGATACTAGCCACCAGTATCTGTCAGCATGACAGACTATATGGTGCACGTGCCAGCTGTGCAACATGACTGTACAAGGAAGTAGTCACCTAGTAACTGTATACACGTACCTGTGGCATATGACCCCATGTGCGCCCGCATGTGGCATGACAACCCCTACATGAATGGGTTATGGCACATGCACACACTGCCCTCCCCAATAGCAGTATTATGACAAGCCTGCTGAGGTCATCCAATGTGAAATACACCTCTGGGAGAGCTGTAGTTCAGTAATTTCCATGGCGCGTCCCATAACTGTGTACTGCTGTAATGATAAACTAGTTATATAGTAGTTCTAACCCCAGACTTGACAACTGTGTGAGTGTGTGTTTGTGTGCATGTCTCCTTGTCTCTCACTGTGTAGAAAGAAATGGTTTTTAGGCTACTCACACTCCGTACAATTCATATACTCACCTTTGGCAAGGCTGCTGATACCACTCACCTATAAATACACCTTTGGGAATGTCATAGCCTAGTAATTTCCATAGAGTGTCCTGTGACTGCTGTAGTGTGATAAAGTAGTTAGGTAGGTGTTCTAACCCCAGACTTGGCAACTGTGTGTGTTGGTGTGTGAATCTGTGCGTGTCAGACTGAGTAGAGAGCAATGCTTTTTAGGCTGCTCACACTCCGTACAACTCATATACTCAACTTTGGCAAGGTTGCTGATGTCACTCACCTAGAAATACACCTCTGGGAAAGTCATATCCCAGTAATCTGTGTAGCGCATCCTGTAACTGCTGTAGTGTGACAAAGTAGTTAGGTAGATGTTCTAACCCCAGAGTTGGCAACTGTTGGTGTGTGAATCTGTGTGTGTCTAACTGAGTAGAGAGCAATGCTTTTTAGGTCACTCACACTCCGTACAATTCATATACTCAACTCTGGCAAGGTTGCTGATGTCACCCACCTATAAATACACCTCTGGGAAGGTTGTAGCTCAGTAATCTCTATAGCGCATCCTGTAACTGCATACAGCTGTAGTGTGATCTAGAACTGTGGTAGGGTTCCATCTCCACCCATGGCAGTTCTGGATGCTTTGTGTGTGTTCCAATGTCTGTGCATGGAGGAATGCATTATAGGCTACTCGCTCACAGTACATTTTAAATGCCTTACTTTGGCAATCCTGCTGATGTCATTCATTGTGAAATACACCTTTGGGGAAGAGCTTCTCTAGTAATCCCTGTGGTGTGACCTGTAACAGCTCCATGCTGTAGTGTGATATTGGCCTTGGTCAGGGGTTCTATAACCATACATCAGTTGTGGATATTTTGTGTGTGTCTCACTGTCTGTGTAGGAAGCAATGCATTTTAGGCTAGTCACTCACAGTACAGTTGAAATGGCCTTCTTTGGTAATCCTGCTGATGTCATTCAATGTGAAATATACTTTTGGGGACAAAGTACTCCGGTAATGTCCATGGCATGTACTATAACTGCATAGTGCTGTAGTGGAATAAACTAGTTAGGTAGGGGTTCAACTCCCAGACATAAAAGGTGTGTGTGTGTTTGTAAGTCATATCCTGTGTAGAGGTGGTTGTGAGTGTGGGCAATGGGGAGGGAGTTTTGCTTATTTCTTTTATGATGGCTCTACTATACATCACAATGTCAACCATACAGGGATAACAGATGTAAATTAGCTGAGAGGCTGGGGTGTAAAACCATACCCATACATGTGACATCAAGGCCAGCCACTTGTTTGGCTGTGGGGGGATGCCTATTCGTACAAGACATATAGTGTGTGGGGTCTCACAACCCTATTAACTGTGCATGTGGACATATGTGTATTTGTTAATCTGCCATTGCTATCTAGAAATGTATAGCCATATATACCTATATAGATTTACACATCTGCTAATATATATATATATATATATATATATATATATATATATATATATATATATAAAACTATGTCTAAATTCACCTACATAGATATATATCTGTGTACACATATGTAAAGTGCTGTGTATATGTAGACATATAGGTGGAGACACATATATGTGTAGATGTAGGCATATGCATGTATATATGTGCATATATATTGATATATATGTATATAGTTTTGGAAATTAATATATATATATCTACATATCTAGATATGCTGTATCTGTTTAGATATTAATATAGGTACACACACATACATCTAGATGTTGGTATACATTCTCTGTACTATTGCATGACTGGAGTGGATGATATGTTTCTGCAAACATCAAATCTTTTTTTATCTGTCATGGCTTAGTGGTGAATCACTTTGTCTATGGTGTGCAGGGTCCTTGGTTTGAGCCCTGTGAGAGCTGTATATTTTGTTGCTGGACAGAACATGGCCCATGGGATACACAGTGATTAAGGCACTTTAAAGCAGTTGTAAGCAGGTTTGTGCAGGTTTGCATGGACGTAAGCAATGCCTACACAGGTTAAGCAATTCAGCAGCTGAGTATAAGAAACTGTAACCAGACTTTAGCAGTGTTTACCTCTGTGCAAACCCGCGCAAACTCGCGTACAATTGCTTTAAAGTGCCTTAATCACTCTGTATCCATCGGCCCTTGTTCTGCCTAGCAACAAAATAAACAACCTCTGTTAGGTTCAAACCCAGGACCATGCACACCATAGCCCAAATGATTAACCTCTAAGCCATCTCAGACATACATAACCCTGCTGTATTCACAAACATATCATCCAGCCCAGTCATGCAACAGTACAGAGAATGTATTCCAACATGTAGATGTATGTGTGTGTGAAAACATATTAATGTCTAAACAGATACAACATATTGATATATGTAAATACATATATATATATATATATATATATATACACACATATATATATATATATATATATATATATATATATACATATATATATATAGATATATATATATATATATACATATATATATATATATAGCTATATAGGTATATACGGACATACATCTGTAAATAAAGTGGGAACATAGCAGAAACATATATATCCACATGTTCCATTAATGGGGTTGACAGGCACAAGCAACATACGTCATGCACGAATAGGTATTCCCCCCCACAGCCAAACATGTCTGCCCAGCAATATACTACCAACCTTTGCAGATCCCATAACCAGGACCTTACACGGCAAGGGCACAAGATGTTAACAGTACTCCATCCCACCTGTATGATGTCAGGCTGGTATCAGTAACATATCATGCAGTACAGTCAGGCCCATAATGACTCCCATATTGCAGTCATCTGTTACCTTTGTTAGCCAGAGTCCCGTACTGTTGGCCTTCAGAGATGTAGATGCCAAACAACAGTGGTCCCAGAACTGAACCCTGAGGTGCTCCATTTGTCACTTGTCTGGAGATAGAATTGGAGTCAGTTACACCTATAGTTTGGGTTCTGTCAGTAAGTCATGTGGCAATGCAGTGAGTCACATAGGGATGTATGGCCAGATTAGTATGTTAATCTATGTTTCCAGACTGGGGGATGGTGTTGAAGGGCTTGGCGAGGTCCATATAGGCTTTGTGGACTGCCTTACCCTCTTCAACAGCTATGCAGACTGAGTCAAAGCAGTCAGTCAGTTTCAGGAGACAAGACTGGGCCTCCATGAGCCTAATCTGTGTGGGGCTAGTGTTTGAGGGTTGCCAGTGTCTGTGTTCAAAACATCCCTGATAATGCATTCCATGACCATGCAGATCAGGCACGTCAGACTGATGTGATGGTAGTTCCAGGGATCACAGGCAGATCCCCCTTGTGGAGTGGGATAACTGCAGCTGTGCACCACTCAGTGGGCACCAGGCCTGATGCGAGGCTATGATTACACATGACAGTTAGGTGAGTTGCCATTCCATTTCATAGTTTATGTAGTACACAGCCCAGGATGTCATCTGGTCTCTTGGATGCTGTATTCTTAGTTGTGGGTAGTGCGTTGTCTGCCTGTGTGGCCATGATTACTGGGCAATGGAACCCTTTACATATTGACATGGGCTCTTTTGGGGGTGTGAGAGGTGAATGTGGCACTATAAAGCAATCTGCCAGAATATTGTCACATTCCATGGGAGCAGTCTATGTAATGTCATTCTGTTGCAGCTCAGAGCACTTCTGAGCATTGCCAGTTAGAATTCGGACATATCTATAGAATGCTGTGTGGTTGTCCGTGGAATCTGTGGTGATTTTAGTTACATAATCAGCTTTGGAGGATTCCATGAGGGATCTCAATGTCTTACTGAGGCTGGTAAGGGAGTTGTTTGCGTCCCAGGAATATCCTTTTTTCTTCAACAGTGTCTACCATCTATTGTACACTCTGTTAATGGCAGACCACCAGACTGGCTTGATTATTTGGGAGGTAAGCATCGTGGTTCTATGTGGGATGTCAGGAATCATGCACAAGTGGCTGTGCTCATACAGTGCCTTAATGTAGGGTACATCAGTTGAACAGTCAGCTCCTGCCTCCATGGGTGACACAAACATTGTCACTTCTGCCTTGAATAGCAGGAAGTTGGCCTTGGAGAGATCTTTTATGTTTTACGGACAACTGTATATACATTCCTTTCACATGTTCAGTTTGATTATGCTATGGTGGGATTCCTTTGGTGGAACCATAGTCCTATGTACTGTTGTGATGGCTTAGTGGTTAATTACTGTGACTATAGTGTACAGCATCCTGGGTTCATGACTTGCAAAGGCATGTTATTTTTATTCTGGCCAGAACAGCGGTGAATGAATACAGACTGATTAGGGCAATTTAGGTTAGTCACAATCAATACAATTCAAATGCCCTACTTTGGCAATCCTGCTGATGTCAATCACTGTGAAGTACACCTTTGGAGAAAGAGTACTCAAGCAATCTCTGTGGTGCGTGCTATAACAGTGCAATGCCATAGTGTGATATGGAACTTTCACGGGAGTTGTGGATGCTTTTGTGTCTGTTCCTGTGCCTGTTTAGAGAGCACTGCATGTTTGGCTAGTCACACTCACTACAATTCATTTGCTCTAATTTGACAGTCCTGCTGATGTCACTCACTGTGAAATAAACCTTTGGGGAAAATACTCCAGTAATCTCTGTGGGACATTCTGTAATGGCATAGTGCTGTAGTGTAGCAACTAGTTAGATAGGAGTTCTAATCCCACATGTGACAGGTGTGTGCATGTGTGTATCTTAATGTGTTGATGTTTGTCATTCATGGCCTGTGTGGAGGTGGTTGTGAGTGTGTAACAACTGGACCCAGTGTTGAGTGTGTTTCTAATATTTCCTATATGGTGCCCACAGCATAACTCACAATATCCACCGTCCAGGGATAACAGATGTGATATCAGTACATAGTCAGTCATGGGTTCGATACCCTGGACTGGTAGATGTGTGACACAAACATGCTTACCTTTTACTCTCCCAACCCACCCTGACTTATCTTTGCCTCTGTCTACCTCTCTCACTCCCTCTCTGGTGGATGTGGAGACTTACACCTGCTTTGCTTAGGCAGCGGCATGTGTATTGTCAGTGATGCTCATGATCAGCTGATGGCCTCTGCACAGATTGCAGCCCTCCTATAGCTGATTGCATGTGGTAACATTCCCATAGCCAATTGCATGGAAACACACTCTAATATCTAGGAACATCTTGTTGGTGTTGGGCCTTTTCATTCACTGTGAGCAGGAACTAGATCTGTTGTTTGGCAAACAGCATCACAGATGGATTGGGATCTTACCTCTGACAACATATACTGTGGAAACAGACCAACACACAGGAGGGGGATGTGCCTGTCCGGACTACAGACTGTAAGTGCTGCTATATTGCATTTGGGGTACTATTGGTTTAACAGGGGGTGTGTGTGGATATGGCTGTCCTACACATTTTAATACTTGTCATGTCAGTGCTATGTTTATGAGGAATCCCCATCTGTAGTGTCATCTGCAGACTGGGCAGTGTGTGGTGCCTTGTGTTCCTTGTGTTACCCACAGAGCACCTATCTCTCACCTGCGGAAGGTAGTGTGAGGATTGCAGTCAGTAGATGGTGACAGCTGGGAGTGTTATTGATGTCATATCCCTCATAGGACATATGTTGCATCAAACCCTGTTGCGACAGGTAATGCATGAGGTCATCACAGCGACATGTCAATATTGGGCCTGTATTGGTGCCTCCAGCCACAACCCTGTCAACCTTTGTACATATGTCATGCAGTAGGGAGTGCATATGTTTTGTACACCATATTCAGTGACAGCATATCTGATAAGCCAGTGGAATATCAGACTGCTACATATGTTATGTATAGTAGGGGTTCTATTTGAGAACATAGCTTGGGCATTCTGTGGTTGTGTGTACAGTACTGAGGTATGTGTAAGTCTGGTAATTGTCGACAGTGTGTGCGTATAGTGCATATGTACCTTGGCCTGTGTAGAGACTGTGGTAGATATCATTGTTCTTGGTCCTGTTCTATCTGATGTCACATGCTGCTCCACTGTATGACAGCCTATCAGCTTACATGTTTGCAGGGGTGGACACAAACATGTCCCAAACCACAGACAGCCATCGGACCACATTGTGTTTTGGCCCAGTATATGTAGGGTTGTTGTGTGAGTGGCCCATATGAGGATGGTGTACATCAGATAGTCCATATACTGTAATAGTATGCTAGCTTACCATATGTGGCTGTGTTCACATTGGTTGTGATTATGCACTTTCACACAGGTGTCTGTTACTCTGTGATGTGACATGCCTGTAGAGCCTGCATTCTATGCAGGTACATGTGTATTCCCACATAGGAGATGTAGCCCAGTGTTGGGTCAGTCTGCCTGTAGCCTGCACTGTGCTTTGTTACATGCCTAACAGCTTACTGTACTTATCCAGTGAGATGCCATGTCCAGATACTTGCCAGATGTACTGCTGCCTGGCCACCATAACAGTCATGCCTGTCAGACAAAGCAGTGGGATGCTGTTAAGATGTATGTCACTAACTAGTGGATAGTATGTTGCCATGGCACCTCTGTACCAGTGGTTATTATGTGTCAGGACAGACAGTGGTGTATAAATGCATAACCTATGGGGGCAAATGTATACTAGTATGTATGTGTTATACCCATCTACATGGTTGTTAACATCCACATTGACAGGCCTGGTCCACATGTCTTGCATGAAGGGGTTCTGTGTATACCCCTGGACTAAGTGTGTCAGACTCTCCACATATATTGGCCATATTGCAGCTGTAGTCCACAGGGGCGTTACTGTGCTAGCAGTGGTACTGTACTATTATGACCTTAGGATGTCTGTAAGTAGCAAATGGCACACATGTTAACAGCAGATGTGGCTTCACACACGCACCATTTCTGTAAAGACAATCCCTATTACAGTAGCAATAGTCTACAAATATACCTGCACTACATACGTGACATCCCCTTGCACTGAGAGGTTGGGACTATTGGGGCTGAGGTAGGGCTCCACTCCATGTGCAGGACATATGGTGAACATATATGTATAAATAAGTATACATATATCCATATAGATATGTACACATATACATATCTTGCTTACTGTATGACAACAGTTGTACACATATGTGCCTGTGTTCCAGCCTCTGTCCTCCACCTACATACCAGGCTTTGCACATATGACATGCTGTCAGGAGTTGTTATGTAGTGGGCTGTGTGTATGTCATGCTGTCATTCCTGCCATCACTCCACTGCTGTTGTGTCCCCCACACATACTGGGGGGTTGGGGCCATATATGTGTGGGTTTCACCTACACAATACATGTGTGCCCTAATGCACTCCAGAGGACAGTGTATGTAACAGTGGTATATGGCCCAGTATTAGTGAGTGCAGGGGGGTGCACCATGATTAACCAAGGCTGTTACAACATCTGTGGGTATCTGGGATAGGCTGCCTTAAGGTATGTGGATGTACTTTACCATACAATCCACCTTGGGTAAATGCAGGCCTACTGCCTCCTGCCATACAGGATGTTCTGTTTGTCAGTGAGATTGTGATGGTGTCAGGTATGCCTTGTTATGTAACAGATACATCCCATTGTGTCAACTGGGGTCTGTCCCCATAGGGATTGTGTACAGAGTGTAGATAGAGGCTGCTGACCTATACGTCTGCATTACGTACTATTGATTGTCTGGTATGCTGTGGCCCAGTCTGTCATTACTAATGTACTACTTGTAGGCCTTGGCCTGGACAGCAGCATATGTCAACTTTTCCAGACTACTGTCTTAGTATAACTTTTCACAGTTGCATTACACTGTTCATATGGATGTTAGTGTCTAAACAGCTATATGACATGGCATATACAACTGTCATGGTACACAAATAAAGCTTTCACATTAATTTATGCACACCTGTGTGTGGTGTTATACTCTTTGATATGTCTGTAGGTATATGTTGCAGGCTATGAATGTCATTCATATGGGTGGCTCATACAGTTTCCAGTTGGTAAGGTGGTGACTGTGGGAATACTGGCTGCTCCATATTATGTGCACATACTACATATGTATATTACTGTACAAATCTCTGTGTGTGTATGTATAGGTACATACATATATATATATATATATATATATATATATATATATATATATATATATATATATATATATATCTGCCAAAACACTGACAACGAAATAACCAACACGAAAAAACAGAAAAAAAAAGTTCAAAAACATGAAACTTGACATGGCCGACAAACCAAAATCCCGACAAACAACAAAACAAATACCTTTCCCAAAAAACACACACACAACACAAGCACACGAAAAACCTTACAAACCTACAGTAAACCTTACATACACAACTATCTATGCACTAACCTTAACCCAAACCCTAACCCTAAGGTCCGTCACTATCACACACTTACCTTACCCGCACGCACCCTAACCCTAACTCACTTAATCCGCCCCTAACCCTGAAGTCCATCACTATCGCACACTTACCTTATCCACACCCTAACCCTAACTCACTTAACCCGCCCCTAAACCTAAACTCCGTCACTATCTCACGCTTACCTGACCCGCACCCTACCCTAACGTCCGTCACTATCACACACTTACCTTACCCACACCCTGACCCTAATGTCCATTCCTATCGTACACTTACCTTAACATGTCGGTGTTCTCAGCGTTGGGATTCTCAACTGTCGGTCTTTTCTGCTGTCGATCTTCTGGTGTCGGTATTCTCGTTGTCGGTGTTCTGCGATTTCGGTGTTTTCAGGTAGACCTATATATATATGTATATATATATATACCTATATCGATATGTTGTAACCATTTAGACATTAATATATTTACTCACACATACATCTACATGTTGGAATACATTCTCTGTACTTTTGAATGACTGGGCTGGATGATATGCTTGTGAATACATAAAGGATATGTATATCTGAAATGGCTTAGTGATAACTCACTTTGGCTAAGGTGTGTAGGGCCCTGGGTTTGATCCTAGCAGAGGCTGCTTATTTTGTTGCTAGGCAGAACAAGGGCCATTGGATACAGTGTGATTAAGGCACTTTTGAGCAGTTGTAAGTGGGTGTGCATGGGTTGGTGATGGTAAGCACTGCCAACCACCGCTTCTGTTTTCTTACAGTCAGGTAGCTTCAGATTTCTCTACCTGTGTAGGCATAGCTTACCCTCATGCAAATCCACGCAAACCTGCTTACCACTGCTTAACAGTACTTACTGCCACTTACCCCAGCGCTAATTCCTTTAAAAGAAAAGAAAATGGGGTTGATAGGAAAGTTGTGAAAAATGGGGCACAAAGAGGGAAAGACAGTAGGGAAAACAGCTAAGCATGTGCAGGAAGGGTATAGGAAAAGTCCATAGTTGCCCATTTCTTCTACAGCAACAGCTATGCATATAACCTATATTTGCAGATACTTTTGGACCCTCAAACCCCTGGGAGAGGGGTGAGGACAACTAATAATCATTGTGATGCCAGTTAGACCAGATTACATGTGTCCAGTGGACACGTGCAAAATGGACAGCTGTGTATGGGACGAGATATTTTTGAGGGAACAGATTGACCTTTTTTTTTCAGGTGAGAGTGGGATGTTGGGGAGGGGTAGTAGGTATATTTGGGGAGGGAGTTTGGGTAGGTTAACAGACAAGATACACAAGATGCATACAGGGCCAGTATATGACACATGTGGGAGGTAAACACCTTGGACAGGGAGGGGTGTTTGGAAGTCACAAGCCCATAAGGCCCCAACTGGAAACAGTGGGACTGAGGTCACCACCCATGGGCAGTCACCACTGCACCTTCACGGCCGCAAAGGTGGCTGTGCTGGAGGCTGTGTAGGAGGGGCAGGCTCACCCTCTAATAGCACCACTCGGACCTCAAGCTGGCATAGCCGTTCTCAATACTCCAGATCGAGCTCCCTACACACCACGGCCCGGACCTGTTGACAGGTAACAGGTTCACCTCTGCACCCGCTCCGGGGGGGGTGAGCCCCATCCCATGCAGTGGCTCCTCTCTCAGGTGGTGCAGGGCCCACAGAGGAGGAGGTCCCAGGCTGGGCCGCAGATTTACTGGTGCCCGGTGTGCTATGGCCAGCTGAGGTGGGACAGGTGGGTCCGCTGGGACTGGCCTTCCCATACGAGCTGTGTTGTTGCAGGTTTATGGCAGATATGGGTTAGTAACAGTCAACAGCATTCAGGGTTAGTTATAACAGCATGCACAGGTATTCCCATTAACCAGACACACCAGATTTAATACAGTTGCAGAGCAAGCAGAACACATGCATATATGGAACAGCAGTGGCCATTACAGGAGTATGCAGGTTTCATTGATGGCAACAGGCCACCAATATGGATGTGTTTTAACATGGCACATGCATAGAAACAAATGTGAATATTTATTAACCATTAGGACATATGTCCAAAGAACGTTTGGAGTCTACACATACCAGTTGAGGAGTGTCATTGGGTTATTATGCACATATGGTAGGGGTGAGAGAGAGGATTCAATTAACAACTAATATATCCTTGTAGTTTTCACAACATTCTTAGTCATTTCAGTGATCTTTCCCTTACATGTATTATTACACTACACAATGGCCTTATATTCTACACTGGTATGTTTATAGATTATTATATACGTGACCTGTGTCTTAAATACAGGCATGACAGGCTGCAGGTGTTAATACAACATATGTTGAGAATTGCTGTCATACACATTGGATGAGGTGCTAGAATGACAGGTTTGTTTTCATATACATTCTCTGACTATGTACACATGCGACTATCAGTTATATGTGATTGACAGCTGCCTACATTTCTTGGATCATTACGCTGAACTTTCAGGGGAACAAGGTACCAAGCTGGTGATATGGGCATTTATCTGGACATGCTGGACAGATTGGAACAGTTGTGGGGTATGAATATGCATACAGCTTACAACTTGAACATTCTAGCGAATTCTGTACTGTTGTTCGGTGTAAGTATGCATACAGCTTTCTATCTGAACATTGTATCAAAATCTGTACAGTTGTGGGGTATGATTATGCATACAACTTAGTAGCACTCCCAGGATTCAAACCCCTGCTGTGTGTGACAAAAATTATTGCTAACATCACAGTACACTGAGCTATCAGGGAATTGATGTACAGTTTTCGACTGTTTTCTATCTGAGTCTCCCTAACTTGTACAATATGTCTGACCTCTTGGCACTTCCAACATTGTTATGCAGACCTTCATACCCATTTTGTCTGCATACCACGGTCTGGGTGACACTGCTTAAGATACAACAGTACTATTTATAGTATGGAATAGATCGCAAACATATGAGAGAAGAGTGAACAGAAGCACTCTAGGGGCTATACCTTTATTCACAGACTACTGACACATTTATTTCTACTGGTACAACACTTTCTACTGCTCTTATTATCTTTGTTATGACAGTGCATGCAGACTGATTACTAACCTGCCTCACGATGCAGCCTTTGCAGCCTAACATCATGAGCTTGCTGGTTCACAGCCCACTCATCTGCAGCTGTCAAAGAAATGCATTGATATTTAGCCATACCTATCCATAGTATACACAAGCTAGGCAATTATTAACTACTTAGTAGAATGTGTACTTAGTACTGAGGCATTGGCCATCTGCCGACACTCCTGGATCCACTGTTCCAGGACATCCCCCCTCCACTGCTTCAGGTCAGCATGGTGGTCCCTGACCTGCTGACCAGTCTGGGGGATACCTGTGGCACTGGTGAGGTCACGGGTGAGACTGTCCCAGGCCCCCGTTTTGTACTGCGACCCCTGGTACTGGCCCTGCAGTAGTCTCTGATCATTGTGTTTTACCAGGAGCCATACCATGAATTTTGGCTCATGGGTGCCCCAGCGCTGCACTCTGAATCGAGTGCCTTCACCCACACCAGCCATTCTGCCTGCAGTGGGACGCTACAACCAGTTATGAGATTTATTCCCACCTGTGGGGTTTAAATATGGCCATTTTCCTGCACTTTGTCATGATTGGCCAGTTTTGAAAAGGCTAAGCTATGGGCACACCTCCTTTCATAAAGTTGGCACTGTTGAAAGAGGTATACCACTAGGCAGATTGAATTGGCTCCCCTACACATTGCTTACGCTTACTAACATGAGCTGTGCTGCGGCTAGCATTGCTTCATAGTTGATTATCACTATATTTGCCATTTGGCAATGATTTATTCTTCATTACAGGTTATATATGTGTCTGGTATCCGTGATTCATGTGTACATACACTGTATGGGGTCCTGGGAACTTCAATACTTTATTACAATAACACCTCAAATGTATGTTTGCTGCAGTACTCCAGTTCACATATCTATGTTCTGTGGCAGGTTATCCGACATCACACTGTCCATAGATAGAGTTCACATGTTTGGTTTGGTTTTCCTGTGGTGAGGATTAGTTTGCTGATACCTCATGCATGTCTATTGCTATGATGGCTTAGCGGTTAACTACTCTGGCTATAGTATATGGGGTCCTGAGTTTGAGCCTTGCAGAGGCAGTTTATTTTGTTGCTGGGGAGAACATGGGCCATTGGATCCAGAGTGATTAAGGCACTTTAAGGCAGTTGTGAGTGGGTTTGCTCGACTTTGTGCGACGGTAAGCACTGCTAACCTCCGGTTACAGTTTCTTACACTCAGTTAGCTTCTACTTTGCTTAATCTGTGTAGGCAATACTTAACCCTGCGCAAACGCACTTAAACACACTTACTACTGCTTATTTTTGCTTAAACCTGCTTACTAGTGCCTTATTCATTATGACACTGACACTTCACATGTGCATGTAATGCAGTACTCCAGTTCACATTTAAATGTTATTATGTAGGTTATACAGCAAAAAAATGTAAAAATATGTTCATATACAGATTACACATGGAAAATGATATGTGCTACAGTGGGACTCAAACCAGGAATTCTTGTTTATTAGGTGGACGCTCTAACCACTGCACTAGTGCTGTGCTGCTGCATTGGTATATATATTCCTTGTTATCCTCTTCAGCCTTTTCGGCTGCTTTAACCATAGCTAAGCGATGGGCAAACCCGTGCACCTACAGTTAGCTGTACTTGGGTTTTAAAAAAAATAAATAAAGGGTTTCTTCATTTTATTTGATTGTACTGTCGCTTTTGAACACATGGGGACTGTTGGTGGGGATATGCGGACATTTATGAGCGGTCTCGCTCATTTATTTACACATTCTTCTGTTCTGCTTTGCAGGGGCATGTTTATTCTGAGAGCTCTGCTCTCAGACACACCCCCTGCACTCGTCCACGCTCCATGTAGCATTTTTAGTTCAAGCAGCGCGCCTTCATTAATATGCATGGCGCGCTGCCGTCCTCCTCTTAAACTGCCGCTTCCGTGCAGGACTAAATTAGTCCTGCACGGAAGTTTAGTAACTCCGGGGGAATGTGTCAGTGTGTGGTATAAGGAGTTTATTAATAAATGTTATTTTATATAGAGAAAATATAGCCTTTAATGTCCTACAAATGTTTGACAAATTTAGTTCTAATACTAATAACATAGATATTAAATGCTTTTATTTTCAAAATTTGTTAGCAGACATCTGCAGTATGTCTTTTGACCACTAGATGACAATATACACTATTACATTAACTTAATTTCAAACCTGTTATTTATCATTGTGGCTATGAAGAAGCTGTTATTAATAATCTGTTTATTTATATATATATATATGATGATTGCTTAATTGATTAACTTATGTATTTCATATATGGCTAAGTTGTGTTTGCTCTATTCATCTCTGCAATTACAAATTTTGTTCAGTGGGTCTTCTGAATTGGTTATGTGAGCAATAGTGCATTTTACAAGTCTGAGTTTGCAGTAAATGCTTTAGATGTGCATTAATAAAACAATTTAAGATAAAACATTAGTCTGTGGAAGTTAGATCGTAGAAAATAACTTCTATTAATATTTAAGCACTGCAGAAAACATCATTTTGGGTGCTGTTTCTTTGTTTTTGTCTTGTGTAAAAATATAATCAACATATGTAAATATATAATAAACACATACATACACACACACACACACACACATATATAAATATGGGTCTACTTCATATGACCTAAATTTCATTTCACTGAAATTCATTTGACTGAGACCAAAACACTGAAAGTTCAAAAGACTGAAAACTCATTTGACTGAAACTCATAACACCGACACATTAAAGTAAAAGGTATATGCCCTTTTCCCCACTGTAGTGAGATCTTGGAGTTAGTATATATATAGTTAGGGGGGGTGTGGGGGATCACAGCCCCCCACATTGGGGGGTGTGAGGGGTGAAGCCCCCCCCCCACATACTTTATACATTTTAAACCATACACATGGATATTTATAACTGCAATGAATAACTCTTTGCAGAAAACAATATTTAGCTAAACTATGTGGGGGGGGCTTCACCCCCCAACACCCCCCCGACACCCCCCCAACTATATATACTAACTCCAGGATCACACTAAAGTGGGGAAAAGGGCATATACCTTTTACTTTAATGTGTCGGTGTTATGAGTTTCAGTCAAATGAGTTTTCAGTCTTTTGAACTTTCAGTGTTTTGGTCTCAGTCAAATGAATTTCAGTCAAATGAAATTTAGGTCATATGAAGTAGACCCATATATATATATATATATATATATATATATATATGCACACATAATCATGTATGCATACACACACACACACACACACACACACACACACAGACACACACACACACACATACATACTACTGACTGAGTTTAGAAATACTTAAATCCATTTTGAATCTTGACAGCTGAATGAAAAAAGGACATGTGAGGAGGGCACAGAAATTTCCTTAATATAAAACCCAATTTTTAGTATAATGTTAGAATTCTATGATTTTTTTTTCAGGTTTAATGGTTTAGTGTTTTATATGGGATGACCTACAAGTAACATATCAAACAAGATTTGACAACATGTTGAGCTGTTGGACATATTCCACTTAAAGAAATCCCAATCCCTCCAAGCTACATGCTCTAGGGACCTAAACCTTGTCACCACAATAAACAGAACATGCTGAAGGGATTGATTCCTGTCCCAGAGACTTCCCATACTCTGAAACAAACTACCTAGCTATATCAAACAAAGCTCCTCATTAGCATTCTTCAAGAAAAATCTTGGTGATTGGATGGGAGATAGGAAATTCATCCCGGGGATCACTTCTGTGGCTCTGCTCGACAGGGACACAGGAAAATAATTTTCTTGGGTGGCAAAAGCCAGGGTACTTTTTTGGCTAGGCTTATATAGACACTAGAGCCAATAGCCTAGTACCTACCTATGAACCTATGAACATTGTGGTCACAAAAGAATATATATATATATATATATATAGATAGATAGATAGATAGATACCGGCTGTAACAGGAAACAGCATATATGGAAAAAAGTTAAGTACAAAAAGGAAAAATGGATTCTCGGCAGGAGTGCCTTCAGTGTGGAGTCTGCATGTCCTCCCCGTGGTTGAGTGGCCTCTGAAAGACATGCGTGAATGGGCGGGCCTTCGCTGAAGGTTGGGTGTCGGGCTGGCAACTCGGCACCAGAAAAATCGACTGCCTATCATTAGCAGACCAGAGTCCCGTTGTGGCGACCCCTAACCGGGAAAAGCTGAAAAGACAAACAAACAAACAAACAAAAAGGAAAAATGGCTTCAAACACTGAACCCTTAACCAATGCAAACATCAGCATTAACTCACTCTACTAACTGATAGGTTAGGACAGCAGGAGTTTTTGAACATATAATGAGGATCTTGGGCAGTATTCAATGCCTGCAGCAGTTTGTAAGTAACAACTGAGAGGGACGAGAAACATAAGGCATATCTCCTCAACCCTGTAGTGCAAGAAATCTATACAATGGCAAAAATAATGGTGGGACAAAGACAAACACAAATGAATTTTAACTATTGATATTACAAACTTTGAAAGTCAGTGATATAACCGCTTTTGCACTAGCATGCATTTACTGAAGGATATGAAGTGTGAAACTCTTATGTCTGGCATTCATGGCTAACTGTACTCATCCATAATTTAACAGGGCAAGAAAAAGGAGAAACATCAGCAACTTTCTGAAAGAAACATGGATAGGTATGGAGTATGAGGTGTGTGTGTGTGTGTGTGTGTGTGTGTGTGTGTGTGTGTGTGTGTGTGTGTGTGTGTGTGTGTGTGTGTGTGTGTGTGTGTGTGTGTATTGTGTGTGGTGTAGAATGAATGGGGAGGTGCCTGAGCTAACATGATGCATTGGTTGCCACTGTTAACTACCAGAAGAAAGTGCTGATCTGCACTCACTGTGGTTAACAGCAATTCCAAGAAGTCCATATTAGCCAATAATGAGGTATTTCCTCATTGTAGCTAACATATCTCCGAATATGATACTACTGCATCATGGAAACAGGGACTTCTTACTGCAGCTCTTAAAATGAGCACTGGGATTCTTTCTGAATCCCCTGTTTAGACTAATTATTGCAGGTTCATGATAGCCTAGACCACTTGGGCTTCAGACTGTACTTGGTTTTTATTGTTTCTTTTATTTTCTTGTTGAATATTACTGCACAGAGCTGTGCTGAAAGCAGAACCACAGCAGTTGTAATCAACAGATGGTAGAAAATGGAACTAAGGTTTCTCCTCTTATACTTCTGAAAGGGTACCTTTTTCTAACTTCTGTGTGAGCTATCCACTTCTGCTATGTTTAAGCACCTTTATCTGGGCTGCTCTGAGCTGTGTGGAGCTGCTTTGTGGTGAGCTGACCTGAGATAACTTGAACAGATTTCTGCAATCCTTTTCTTAGCTGTGCAGTCTTGTGTTTCTCCAGTCCAACAATCTTCTCCCTTGTATTATTTTGCCCCCACTTTAGTTCCCCACAACCCTTCATCACATTAATCTACCGGTCATCATGGGGAGACAGTGTACTGATCCTTCTATTGCTGGCCTTATAGTACAAGGATATCCTAAGGAAGTGTAAGAACTGCCTCCTGATCACTGAACACACATTTGTACTTAACGCCAAAAGACTCTGTGATAGGTATAAATATTTAAACAGTGCAGAGGTGTCCATCTCTCAACCAGCAGCATGCAGTGAGCACAACAGCATCTTACTCCCACCCATGCCTATGCAACATTAGCAAACTGTAAATGTAAAACTGTTTTATGCTGATGTAGTTAAAACATCTCCACCTAAGCCTCCTAAACCCCCTAAATCTGGACATTAGCTTAAACCCTCAGATCAGCCTCTTGCCTACTACCTAGCATCAACAGGTCATACTGGGAGGAGATGCTTAACAACCCTAGCTGCTTTGCTACTGATAGCCTCCATCTCTCTCATCATGACTTCTGTATATTGTCCAAGACTTTGACCTCACTCATTGTGTCTTTTTTAGGCAAGGTCAGTCTCCACAAATTAGCCAATCAAAATCAAAACAATATTTAGGTAGCATTGTTCAATGATAGAAGCCATAAAAAAGTTGTATTCTTTGCAGCCATTCCTAAACCTGGAATATACAAATATAGGCATAGTTACTGAAACATGGTTTCAGAACAGCAAATGTACCTCTTTAGTGCAGGGATTTAATGCCTGCCACTACTTCAGACCCAGCACAAAACTGGAAGGTGTGTCTGGAGTTGGTGTGTCTATGTTCCTAAGAAACCATTTCATTTCCAGACTTATAATGCAGTACAATGAACTTGAACTCTTCCACACCCTTCTCACAATAAACAAAACTCATTACCACATCTTTTCCAACTACTGCACCCCTTCCATGACTCCAGTGAACCATGAGGTACATCCAAACAAATTGGCATCCCTCACTATACACCCCAACACTGTCCTTTTGGATGACTTCAAGTGTCCCCTCCATTAGTTAGGGAGCCTATACCACCACAAATAAGTATGCACATAGATTCGTAGACTTCATTAACATAACTGTTTAGATCAACTAGTCCAAACTGCAATGAGGGGGCTCAAAAATATTACACCTGGTTCTTATCATCCTAGCCCTCCCTACCAGTACCATGCTCAGCACCTATAACTACCAAAATCACTGGTCAGCTCTGACCACCATGCAATAACACATACCTTAAGTGCAAGGTCTTGGTTGGGATGAAAATACTCAAATAAATTGTTAAAACAGCTTCAGTTTATGTGGAATTGTTTGTGGCAGTGTTGATTGGTGAGGTTAATTATTACTAGTTTATTTTCACACTTGGTCCTACACTCTAGATTTCTGGATCTGTGTTATTTGTTTCTGGAATGCAGGACCCCACTTTACCATTTTTTTCCAGGACACTACTGCTTTCAGATCTGAATTCACCACTTTGGTTAAGCTTGACTACTTTGCTGAACACACTGACTCTACCTTTGGAAGCAGGAAATGTTAGACTAAGTAATAACAACTCTGCCCTGGTTGTTTCAAAGGGCAGTACTGCCTCTCCCTCTCAACATACTCCACTGGACATAATTTTGGGTGGAGATAACAACAGAAGTGTAAGTGTGATTTATGTCTAATGCTCAAGGCATTCTATCCACTCCATCTTTATCCGATCAAAGAAAACCACTGGATATGAATCAAGATATAAACTACAATGTCATGGGTATTTTATCCAATTCACAGAATACTTTTCCTGGTTATATTCCATCTATTCATACATTTTTGGAGAATATTTGCACCTTCAACATTACTCATTGTAATGATTTTATTAATTCTCTTTCACAACAGAAGAGTTCTTTACAAAATAAATTGTGAAAATAAAAATACACCTATGCATGGACAAAGCTTACTTTCAAAAGTGTATTCTGGTTTGTAGAACTCAAAATGACTTCAGTTTTGTAAATTTCTTCAAAGACTCATTCAGCATTCCTCTTTGTGCACTCAGCTTGTAGACTTTTTTGATAACATTGGTTTTGTGTTTTCATCTATATTAATGCATGATAATGAATGGCAGATTAACATCTTATCAGGGAAAATGAAGTCTCTTAATGAGCCTAATTTTAATTACCTGCTTTTTGAGTCATATAAGACACAGTATTAGTTAATGGTTGAAAAGGTATCACAACAGGTTGAAGTAAATAAGAAATGTTATTAAAGGAAACCTATTAGGAACAAGAATGATTACCTCAATAAGAAGGCCTACCCCTACGCTAAACAATTTCACAACACATCAAGTTCTGATTCTTTTACTGAATAACAACAAACTAGTCATGATGAAGCCAGGGGGTTCAGTAACCAGATTAATTCATCCAGTTCTCCTAATACTAATGATTTTTTTGAATTCCTCTCCAACAGAGGACAGCAACATGAACTGGTAGGTCATTTGGAAACAATTGACACTGAGGAGGTGGATTTAAATTTTATAAGTGAAAAGTATTTTTAATGTTTTTAAATATGCCACTGAATGCCCCACTGATGTTCATTTTTGTTTATTTAGCAAGGGGTTTATGTTTGCCCCTACCTAACAAATTAACATATGATATCTGTTGTTACTTGTAAGAGAAAATCTACAAGAAACCTGATGGGAGTGTTGTTTTAATGACATGAATTATTGATAAGATGTTCCAATTAATTATGAGTGATGTATTTTATTCTGTTGTTTCCTGTAATGAGATGATTGCAGCACATAAATATATTATTCAGTTTTATATATTTCACTGGAAGAATCTACTTTCCAAAATGTATTTCATTTCTTGACAGTAAAAAAAAAAAATCCTTGGATACCTTGCAAATTTAGTATTCCTAAAGTCCCCAAGAACATTTTTGATCTACCACTGCACCCTAATATATCATCTGGTGAGTCTAAAACTGAAAAATTGGATTGTTGCATCAATGGCATTTAGACAACCACCAGTAGATATAACATGACTGGTGGCATTTTAGACCATATTAAAAGTATGCTTTTTGATAATCCATAAAATTCAGATTCCTGTACTTAAGTATGCTGTTCTTCAGCTTATTATCTATCCTTCTCCTCCTGCTTGACATCGTTCATCCTACCATGACTCAATAACATCTCCCCAACTCTGTCCCAACCACCTACCCATACTGCCTCTTTACACTCTCCACACATTGTGCCAAACCTATTTAATATTGCCCCTCACCTTTATTCCATATACATGCTGATTAACTGCATTTCAACTCAAACCAAAAACAAAATTAAGTGCAAGAATCCTCTCCATATACAAGTATGCATAATTCCCCAATATACTAAAATCCTTCTAGGAGGAGATATACACATTAATCCTGGCGCAACCTGTCACAATGAACACAAAGATAATTGTCTTCCACACACCTTTCTAACACAAGAACAGCCAATCCCCACCCCTGGTGATCTAATTATTGCTGCAATAAATGTTAGAAGCATAAGAAATAAAACTGCTAAACTACATCTGGATTATCCTACATAAGCTTGATGTTCTCACTGTAACTGAAACATGGCTTAAAGCCAGCATAAATGACTCCAAAGTTATACCTCCTGGCTATAATATCATCTATAATGATCGTATAAAGAAGAAAGGTGGTGGTATTGCCTTAATATTACCCAACACCTACCACATTTCCCAGTACAGAAAACCAATATACCAAAATTCAGTTCAGCAGAGCTTCTTACTTTCTTCAAAATAAACAATTATAATCAAATATGTATTACTATCCTTTACATCCCTCCTGGTACAAATATAGCTATACTGGAAGATGTCCAACATTGGATATTCATACCATTTTCACAAGAAAAAATATTACTAGGTGATGTGAATGTCAATTGGTTGGACATAAACTCTAGCTCCCTTATATCTAGCATGAACTTGGCTTCACACAACTAAGTAATAGCCCCACACATTATAGCAAGACATCAAATTCCTTATTAGACTGGATCCTAGTATCAGACCCTAGCAAGTACATCATCTCAGGTACAATGTCAGACTCTCTCAGTGATCATCTCCCAATCTCTGCGACCAGACATCTCACACATCCAGTTAAATGGCATAGTTATAAAATAACACACCTTTCCAACTTTAACCCAGAGATGTTTATTACTACACAGTCATCTATTAACAGGAACTGCCTAAAATCCTCCCCTTAGATGATGCTGTAAATGATTTCAATACAACTTTTCTAAATATTCTAAATAGCCTTGCATCTCCTAGAAAGAAGAGACTGAAAACAAATAATGGAATTTGGCTATCCAAAAAGAGTAGAATGCTAATGCAGGACAGAGAAAAAGCATTTTGAAAACTTTAGAATGCTTCACAATTGTAGTAAAAAGCAAGTAAATGAAGACAAAATAATATATTATAATAACTTTCAGAAGAAAAAACACAACCCTAAAAATGTAGACATTTGTTAAAGAAATCTTACATCCCAGCCAAAAATTCAACACAAACCCATCTCCCAATAAATCACCACATCAAACTGCAATATAATTCAACTCATATTTTATAGAGAGTGTAGCATTGCTAACAAAGGATTCCTTAACATCTAATTCTAACTCTGCCCAAGAGTCACATATCCCCACATCCTCTTTCACCTTCAAACCTGTGCTCACATCCTATATAAAACTACTCTTAAACAAACTTAAACTGCTCTTCTTCAGCTGATGACCTTCCAAGAGAGTACCTAAAATAGCAATAGCATTGCTTGTCCTGTCTCAATCCTTATAAATAGATGAATCCAGAAATCCCACCTTCCCTCTCTCTGGAAAAAGTCACACATTATCCCTCTGCACAAGGAGGAAATTTAAGAGAAATTAAAAACGTTAGACCTATAACAATCTTATCTCCCCTTGCCAACATACTTGAGAAATGTATTGAAAATCAATTGCTAAACTATTTCCTGCAGGAAAAACTCCTATCATCTATATAACATGGCTTCTGTCATTCCCATAGCACTAGCACTGCCCTTCTAATTTACTGTCAGTAAAGCTAGGGATAACAGCAAATTAGTATCTTCCTTATTTCTAGACTTGTCTAAAGCCTTTGACACAGTTTGTCACAGCAAACTTCTACTTCAAATGTCCTCACTAAGTCTCTTTCAACCCACCATTTTGTGGTTCAAAAGTTACCTGTCCAATAGCTATCAGTCAGTAAAATGGCACTCCACCCTCTCTCTTTACCTCCCAGTCACCACCGGTGTATCACTAGGCTCTATCCTTGGTCCACTCCTCTTCAACATTTTCACCAACACCCTCATTATATCCACACAACTGGCCACCCTAGTATAATACAATATGTAGATGATTCCACTCTCATTTGCACATCTGACAACATGGTACACCTCCACAAAGTTACTCAGAAAGCTATATCAGCCACTGAAGCATGGCTTTGTAACTCACAACACATGCTCAACCCCAAAAAGACCAACCTACTAATGTTTTTCCCCAAAATCCCTCCCTCTCATAAAAAACTAAATTTAAAGTCCTCTCTCTTGATAATACAACCATTAAAGTCACTTCTCATAGCAAATTATTAATGGTGATAGTGGATGATAATCTTACATTCAACTACCATATACAAAATTGCATAAGAAAAATTCATCAAAAACTAGGGATGGTTACAAAGCTACAATCTTTCTCACCAACACAACTAAAACTACACTTGCCAATACGTATCTCCTCCCCACACATCTTTATGGCCCTCCCATCCTCACTAACCTCCAGACTTCACAAAAATTAAAACTTGAATGTTGATATAACAAAAGTTGTTAATTTAGCAGCAAACACCCTTTTCAGAACTGTATAGCACTAAATAGTCTAAATTGGTTAGAACTACCTCATCAACTAACATATACACAACTTCTTACCATCTATAAAGTTATCCAGCATCCATCTGCCTGTTCAGCACTAAAAAACATTCTATACACCTATGTTCCCCGTCGGTCACTGCGAGACAGTGACCAAAAACTCCTATCTGTCTATATACCTAGCAAATCTGCTTGCTGAGCATTGTCTGTACTCAAACAAGGCTGCTAAGGTCTGGAACTCCTTACCTGTATCCATCAAGTCAATAACTTCCCATCTTTCAAATTCACTGAAAGACTTCCTACTTAAAATCTGGCTCTGTTCTTGCTCAAAACCTGGATAAACTTTATCCCTAAAGGTGAGCAAGTACCTTTTCATTCCTTATACCTCCTTACTCTTCCTTCTTCACTTACTTTCTTACTTCTATCAATTCTCTTCCCTGACTTTCTCTCTAAATATACCATAAGTCTGTTTTTCCCTCACTTCATATTGCAATTCCTGTTTGCATTACACTAGCTTACCTTTAATTTCTCCACAAACTGTCTAAAATTTCTCTAAATATTAAATGATTGTCATATAACTTGAATCACTTAACCAATGTTTTTATATTATGTCTAATTTCCTATAATTATTTAAGCTGCAGATGTTTTTGTTTTATTTTGAAGATTGTAAAATTATTGTTCTTAAAATGTTTTGGTAATAATTTGGAGCTTTTTTCCTTGGGCATTCGCTGAAAATGGGCTTCTACCCAGTCTGACTTTCCTGGTGATCAAATGTCAATCAATCAATTAATAATGATTTAATTTTTATTACAGCCAATGTGCACAACTTATTTATTGTTATACCAGATGAAACCAGTATGTCCTGGTTTAAGGAAGCTTTAACATATTACACCAAGATAGATGACAGGCCAGTTCCCACTTAAATGGAACTGGTACATGGCAACATTTTTTTTCCAGTTTGGTGGTTAATATTTCAAACAACTGAAGAGGGAAGCTATGGCAGCTTCCTCACCACCCATTTTTGCTAATTTGGACTCGGTTAATTAACAATTTGATATTTTATAGAATGAATTGTGGAATGTTTAATTATGTGCAAACAACTACTAGTTTTTTTAAAGTGAAATTAAATTTATAGGGTTTGATTATTTTATTCCTATTTTACATAAAGCACTTTCTATTAATAACCCAGCCACTGGAGATGCACAAGCCAGTGCATTTCTTTGTGCTGGTCCCAAGCCCAGATAAATGGGGAGGGTTGGGTCAGGAAGGGCATCCGGTGTAAAACTGTGCCAAATCATTTCATGTGGACATCAGTAAAGATTTTCATACCAGATCGGTCAAGGCCTGGGTTAACAACGACCGCCACCAGTACTGTTAGCTGACAGGGTGCTAGCAGAAATTGGACTACTGTTGGCCGAAGGAGGAGAAGAGGAGGAAGGCATGGCCGAAGGCTGGAAGAGAGAAGAAAGGCTAGGACTGTGGTAGTGAGGGTCAGAACTTTGAATGTTGGCAGTATGACTGGTAATGGGAGAGAGCTAGCTGGTATGATGGACAGAAGGAAGGTTGGTATATTGGGTGTGCAAGAGACCAGATGGAAGGAGAGTAAGGCTAGGTGTATCGGAGGTGGGTTCAAATTGTTTTATCATGGTGTGGATGGGAGGAGGAATGGCATAGGAGTTATCCTGAAGGAACAGTATGCTAAGAGTGTTTTGCAGGTGAAAAGAATGTCGGATAGAGTAATGTTTATGAAGCTGGAAATTGATGGTGTAGTGATGAATGTTGTTAGTGCATATGCTCCACAAGTTGGGTGTGCGATGGATGAGAAAGAAAAATTTTGGAGTGAGTTGGATGAAGTGGTTATGACTGTACCCAAGGGTGAGAGAGTGGTGATTGGAGCAGATTTCAATGGGCATGTTGGTGAAGGGAACAGAGGGGATGAGGAAGTGATGGGTAGGTATGCTGTTAAGCAAAGGAATGCAGGTCAGAAGGTAGTGGATTTTGGTAAACGAATGGACATGGCTGTGCTGAATACGTATTTCAACAAGAGGGAGGAGCATAGGGTGACATACAAGAGTGGAAGAAGATGCACACAGGTGGATTATATCTTATGCAGGAGGGGCAGTTTGTAGGAGATTGGAGACTGTAAAGTGGTGACCGGGGGAAAGTATAGTTAGGCAGTATACGATGGTGGTTTGTAAGATGACGGTGATCAAAAAGAGTAGGAGGAGAGTGAGGGCAGCACCAAGGATCAAATGGTGGAAATTGAAAAAGGGCAATTGTGAGGTAGAGTTCAGGGAAGAGTTAAGACAGGCACTGGGGGGCAGTGAAGAGTTACTGAATAGCTGGATAACTACAGCAGAGCTAGTAAGAGAGACAGCTAGAAAGGTGCTTGGTGTGACATCTGGACAGAGGAAGGACGACAAGGAGACATGGTGGTGGAATGAGGAAGTACAGGAGAGTATACAGAGAAAGAGGTTGGCAAAGAAGAAGTGGGATTGTCAGAGAGATGAAGAAAGTAGACAGGAGTATAAGGAGATGAGGTGCATGGCAAAGAGAGAGGTGGCAAAGGCTAAGGATAAGGCATATGAAGAGTTGTATGAAAGGTTGGCCACTAAGGAGGGAGAAAAGGACCTGTACCAATTGGCTAGACAGAGGGAGCGAGCTAGGAAAGATGTGCAGCAGGTAAAGGTGATAAAGAATAATGAGAGAAGCATACTCACAAGCAAGGAGAGTGTGTTGAGCAGATGGAAAGAGTACTTTGAGGGGTTGATGAATGAAGAGAATGAGAGGGAGAGAAGGCTGGATGATGTGGGGATAGTGAATCATGAAGTGCAATGGATTATCAAGGAGGAAGTAAGGATAGCTATGAAGAGGATGAAGAATGGAAAGGCTGTTGGTCCAGATGACATACCTGTGGAAGCATGGAGGTTTTTAGGTGAAATGGCAGTGGAGTTTTTAACCAGATTGTTTAATGAAATCTTAGAAAGTGAGAGGATGCCTGAGGAATGAAGAAAAAGTGTTTTGGTACTGATTTTTAAGAATAAGGGTGATGTGCAGAGCTGTAGTAACTATAGAGGGATTAAAATGATCAGTCACAGCATGAAGTTATGGGAAAGAGGAGTGGAAGCTAGGTTAAGAAGGGAGGTGATGATTAGTGATCAGCGGTACGGTTTCATGCAAGGAAAGAGCACTACAGATGCGATGTTTGCTCTGAGAGTGTTGATGGAGAAGTACAGAGAAGGTCAGAAGGAGTTGCATTGTGTCTTTGTAGACTTAGAGAAACCATATGACAGGGTGCCTAGAGAGGAGTTGTGGTATTGTATGAGGAAGTCGGGAGTGTCAGAGAAGTATGTAAGAGTGGTACAGGATATGTACGAGGGTAGTGTGACAGCGGTGAGGTCTGCAGTGGGAGTGACGGATGCGTTTAAGGTGGAGGTGGGATTACATCAAGGATCAGCTCTGAGCCCTTTCTTATTTGCAATGGTGATGGACAGGTTGACAGATGAGATCAGACAGGAGTCCCTGTGGACTATGATGTTTGCAGATGACATTGTGATTTGTAGTGAGAGTATGGAACAGGTGGAGAAGACCCTGGAGAGATGGAGATATGCTCTAGAGAAAAGAGGAATGAAGGTCAGCAGGACTAAGACAGAATATATGTGTGTGAATGAGAGGGAGGATAGAGGAATGGTGAGGATGCAAGGAGTAGAGGGGGCGAAGGTGGATGAGTTTAAATACTTGGGATCAATAGTTCAGAGTAATGGTGAGTGTGGAAGAGAGGTGAAGAAGAGAGTAAAGGCAGGATGGAGTGGGTGGAGAAGAGTGTCAGGAGTGATTTGTGATAGACTAGTACCAGTAAGAGTGAAAGGGAAGGTCTACAAGAGGGTAGTGAGACCAGCTATGTTATATGGGTTGGAGACAGTGGCATTGACAAAAAGGCAGGAGTTAGAGCTGGATGTGGCAGAGTTTAAGATGTTAAGATTTGCACTGGGTGTGACGAGGGTAGACAGGATCAGGAATAAGTATATTAGAGGATCAGTCCAGGTTGGAAGGTTTGGAGACAAAGCCAGAGAGGCAAGATTACATTGGTTTAGACATGTGCTGTGGAGGGATGCTGGGTATATTGGGAAAAAGATGCTAAGGATGAAACTGCCAGGTAACAGGAAAAGAGGAAGGCCTAAGATAAGATTTACGGATGTGGTGAGAGAGAACATGCAGGGGGTTGGTGTGACAAAGCAAGATGCAGAGGACAGGAAGAAATGGAAACAAATGATCCACTGTGGTGACCCCTAATGGGAACAGCCGAAAGAAGATGATGACTTTCTATTAATAAGAGCAGTAATTCTAAACATGATTTCCCACAAGCTATGAGCCTAACATTCTTGGAAGACTGGCACGTTTTTAATTATTTTGATGGTTATTATGAAAAATTAGGCAGTATACACAAAAATGTTATTACAGAGGTGGCAATAACATTAAATATTGTTTAGAGAGGGGCAGATAAATTTGCAATACAAACAGTAACAGCGTGTTCCAATGTGGTTCATGCAAACAGTATTAAGTTCATCGATGTTATTAAATACGATATCACTGAAAAAAAAACTTTTTACACCAAGGGACACTATAACTATAATACAACTCATATTTTCACTTAGCTGCATGCACATCATTTTCATCTTTTTATGTTGGTAAAACAAAAAAAAGAAATCAAAAACGAGACTATACCAGCACATTTATGCCACTGGCAAACAAGAAGAAATGAATAAATGAATTCCCTAAAAAAACACATTGAACAGAGTTCAAATTTTAACACACTTACTTTTTTGTTCTGGAGAAGATTTACAGAAGTTTCACATAATGGTTAAGGGTTTTCTTCACACGTGCAAGGGACAAAGTTTGATTCTCACCTATGGTCACTGTCTGGATCATACATGTATACTAGGCTAATGACCACTGGGGGGGGGGGTTTAAGCCTAGCCATAAATTACAAATCTCTGACAGGTTCTCTAACACGTTCCGGTACTCTTGGTAGTGTAAGCAGGGGCTTGGGAGATAAATGATTTACAAGCTATGTCCATTAAATACACAGGTGCTAAACAAGGGGTGAATTTCTGGTTCCCCATCCAGTTGTCCAAGTTACACTTGAACTGGGTTAGGAAGAAACTCTGCTTCACATGGATGGGGAGCTTGTTTCAGAAAAGGGCTAGTCTCAGGGATGCATACCTGTATTTCCAGCAGGTCCTATTTATATCACAGGCAAGGTTTAAGTCTTTAAAATAGGTAATGCTGGTGTTGTTTGTTTTGCAGATATGCAGGGAGGTCCATCAGTCTAGTGACCAAAGAGGCCTTGTATGACAGGAATAGCTATCCTCTCAACCTCCTGTAGGAGAAAGAATACAGGTATAGGGTATGAGGAGGTTTGCACAGGACATGTTATTCATGTCTCACATTCTTTTAGTGAGGAACCTCTGTGAATGTTCCAGTTGTTGTGCCTGGTTAGGTACATACTATAGGGGGCATTATGCTAAATGAAAGGTCTGATGACTGGCAAATACAGAGGAATAATGACCTCCTTGGATATAGATGCTATACCTTTGTTTCTAAGTTGTGCAACATAGAATGATTTCCTCACTACTGCAGATACATGATGGTCAAAGTCTAAATTACTGTCTATGTGTGTCCCCAAGTCCCTGATTACTGGGTCAACTCTTAGGGGTGTGTTGTCAATATGATAGTTACCATGGGTGACTGACTTCCCAAAAGATACTATTATGCATTTCTTGCCATTTAGCTTTAATCCATGGCTCTGACACCAGTTATTTGTTTGTGTCAGCCCTTCCTGGAGAACATTTGTGTCGGTGGGAGATTCTATAACTGCTCCTAATTTGCAATCAGCAGCAAATCTGGTCAGCCAGAGGTCCTTTAACATTGGTCTTGACTTCAGACAAGTAGATGCCAAAAAGGAGCAGTCCCAGAGCTAATCTCTGAGGAAACTCTGTTAGTGACTAGCCTCTTTCTAGAGGTGGGATCCCCAATTCTGACTTCCTGGGTCCTGTCTGTGTGCCAGCTGGCTATTCACTGAGTGATATAAGAGTTTATACCTAACTTCATGTGTTCTTCAAAAATGTCTGAGTAAGGTATTGAGTCAAATTCATTGGACAGGTCAGGGTAGTCAGTGTGAACTATTTTGTCCTCATCCGTTGCTTTAGTGACCTTCTCAAAGACGTCCATCAGGTTGAGTAGGCATGACCTGCCTTGTTGAAACCAAACTGGGTTGGGTCCAGTGTCTAGAGGTTTCTTATGTCATTATTGATCATTTCCATGATATTTTTTTTCCATGCCTTTGCATATGAGACTTGTTAGACTCATGAGTCGGTAGTCTCCAAGGTCCATAGATGGCCTGCCTTTGTGCAGAGAGATGAAGTTTGCCATTCTCCATTCACAAGGCATGAAGTCTGTCTGGAGGCCACAGTTAAATAGTGATTCCAGAAGGCCTGATAGGTCATGTTTCATGCTATTTAGAAGGCACCCTTAGAGAGAGCACTGAGGACTTTTTCCCTAGTGATAGTTAGGGAGTTATACTTCATGGTATTTCCTTAGGGGAGGTTGAGGAGGAGAGGAATAAAGTTAGAGCTAAATTTATCTGCCAGTAAGTTTGCTTTATCTTCTCATTCAATGTAGATGGCTCCTTTAACAATGAGCTCTGCACACAATTGTGCATCACTTTTGAAGAAACTGACATAACTAAAGTATACCTTCTGTTTGTCCCTGACCAGGGAGGCCAAATTTACCTCAAATTTGGCTTTGGAAGATTTAATTTGTCCTGTGAGTTGATTGTTTACTTTGATGAGAGCAGTTTTATCCTGTTGGGAGTTGCACCTACCAATAATTTTCTTCCTTCTGTTAAACGGCCTGTTGTTGCTGTGATTCCATCAGGGTGGCTTGTTTTTTTTTTTAATTAGTTCTGTACTTATTCCTGGTGGGTACAGCTGCCACTATGCAGGTAATAACATGATTGTATAGTTTTTATATGGACAGTTCCACTTAGGTATTCAGGGTTTAGATGTGCTTGAAATGTTGTCAGGTTATCACTTAATAGTAGAAAGTTAGCCCGGAAATACTTCCTGTATATTCTATCATTTAATAGTAGAAAGTTAGCCTGGGAGTAGTTCCTTAGTTTTCCAGGGTTAGCTGGGATTTGGGGTTCTATTTTTATTTTAGAGGAGACCATTTTGTGGTCTAATGAAGATACTACACTAGGGGGTGTGCAGTGCTTTTCCATATTTGTGTATGTTTGCACCTCTGATCAGTGTACTGACAAGCTGGTTCAGGTAGTCTGTGCTTACAAAGTCCAGGGATCTTTGTGCCTGCACATTTGGTGTCATATATGGTTCACAGTTAGTAGTGGGGTAATTAATGTCACCCATTAATATGGTATTGGGTTGGATGGCGAGTGTCTCCATTAGGCTCAAATACATGTTATGGGTTTCCTAGGTCACAGATGGGGGCCTATACCTTGCAAGAAAGTGATATGGCATTTTGCTTATGGTGATTTGAACATGGAGAAGCTCAAGTGCATCACCCTGTTTGACCAGACTTGAGGTACATTTATTTTTTATGTAAATTCAGACACCTACACCTTTAGGCACTGCCTATGTAATAGCTGATGTAAATGTGTGAAGGGCATTATACACCTGCACTGCCAGAGTGCTCTCCCTGGCTTAAAACCACATCTCAGTGACTGCGCAGACATCAGCATTCTTTAGGGTAAGGACAGCTTGTGGGGAATAGAGTTTCTTGTTTAGGTTCTAAGCACTAAGCAATAACATCTTTAGATTCTCTTGGTTTTGATTTGCTATGTTGAAATATTGTCAGTTTGGCATTGCCTAAAAAGGCACTATGGGGGAGGACAATGTTTTAGCTAATATTTGAAAGCCTAGAAGGGAGAGGTGCAGACCATCCAAACCTAAAGCAATGTGGTCTGTTGACCATCTCCTTCCATGCTGTCAAATATTTCACCCCCTTAGAATGGCACCAGAAACTAAGCCAATTATTAATGCTATTCAGCTTTTGTTAATATTGTGGTACCATCCTTAGAGAAGGTAGAATGCTGCTCAATGCAAACTCTTGGCCTTGAATGGATTAGAGATTTCATGACCCTTAAACATATAGAAGAAAAAAACATTTATTTAGTAGAGACACTACTTGAAATAATTTTGAAAAATAACTATATGATCTTTGATGGTCCTTTTTTCCTACAAAAAAACGGTATAGCCATGGGCTCCCCCTGTGGGGGTAGCTTTGCAAATTGCATCATGGCATACTGGGAGAGAACCCTACTCTTTCAAAATGACCTTTTCATAGATAATGTAGCCTGGTATACTTGTTACCAGAACGATATGTTTTTAATACGGAAAGGGTCAAAAGCTTTGGTTCCTATCTTTATAGATAGTATACATTCTATGACTAATTTTTTTGAATTTACTTATAAATTAGAAGAAGTGGCAATTAATTATCTGGATGTTTACCTATTTAATGATATAACTAATTGTAGGTATAAGAGCATCATATACAGAAAGCCGTCCTACCCCAATTCCTTTCTTCATTTTACCAGTAGCCATCTGTTTCATCAAAAAGAAAGCCATTGTGAAAGGACAACTGGTCAGAGCGGCTAGGATGGTTACTGATGATTATGATTTTCAGGCCGAATGTTCTCTTCTTAAGACCATGTTTATTAGTAGAGGTTACCCGGTGCCTTTGATTGATTCTATTTGTTTAGAAGTCAGTAATAAGAGGCATGAAGGTCATTTTAGGCCTTTGTTGGCGAATAACTTATCCCTCATGTCTAATGTGTTGAGGACAGCTAATGATGTGGTTCTCAACAATCCTGAACCAGACTATAGAGTCAGTTTTCTTTGTACTTACTCTTTAGACCATTATAAAATGAAAGAGATTTTATATAAGAACTGGTCTATTATTACTGAGGATAAGGGTTTGTTAAAACTTTTAGGTCTAAAACCAAAACTTATTTTTAGAAGAGGGGCAAATTTAAAATACATTTTAGAAAGGAATGTAAAGCCTACAACTTATGGCAACCTTGGAATGTATAAATGTGGTGCATGCCAGCAATGTAGATTTATCTGTGTTGATAATAAGATTAAAATAAAAAATAACACATTTTACATTAACGGAAGGTTTAATTGTCACACTAAAGGGGTCATATATGTAGCCATCTGTTCTCAGTGTTCCATATTTTATATTGGAAAGACTGAGAGAAAACTAAAACAACGTATTTATGAACATTTGTATGCTATCTGTAAAAATGATGCGAATAACGCTCTGGCTAGACATATTATAGATTTTCCTGATCATGATTTTAAATTTTCTGTTTTGCAACAAAGGCACCTTGATCCTAGAGGTGGCCCCTGGCAGCTAAATCTAGAAATTGATGAAATTATGTGGCAGATTAGAACTGAAGCCCACATATATCCTGGTTTAAACTAATATATATCTATAAAAAGTATTTTAAAATGTTTAGCCTTGAACAGATTATCTGAATTTCTGGTGACTAATTAATTGATTTGTTTATATTTATTTTTATTTTTTATATATTGTTTATATGGTTTTGCCTGTTTTGATTTTCTAGCTCGCTGATTTAATATTCAAGTATAGCACATTTAGTCTAATTTTTTAAGTTCTTGTTGCTTGTTTATTATTAGATGTATCGACTCTGTCATCTTTTTAGACTGCCCATTCCATGTATGCTTGTATTAGTCCATTTATATTATACGTTAGTAATCATTCAGTTTGAATGTTTTATATTCTATTTTTTCTAAATATATACATGTATATTTATCTTTCCAGTTTTTATTTAAATATATTTATAATGAATAACATATGTTTTTTAGTAATTAGTAATAGTATTATTCAGTAATCATCCTTATAATTTGTTTTTAATATTGAGCTACTTTGATCGTGCTGTTTTTATTTATTTGTATATGTTTTTACAGCACTATACTAATAGGAAGTCTGTAGCTCTTTAAGGAAAAGTATTCACTATGTTAATTCAGTAATTGATTAATTGAGATGCTTGTCTTCTTTATAAATATTCTGTTAATTGGTTTGTAGTTGTCTGAGGAAGGTAGGACACAGATTCTACCGAAAGCGCTAATTAAATTGTTGGTTTTAAGGTCTATTTGCCTGCTTCTTGACTTTGCTCACAGTGGTACTCGCCTTTGTGTTATATTAATCCTGGAATGTGTTTACCATTACTAACCAACATATGTTCTAAAACTGCAACACAATAGCAAGTCTGGAAAGGCCGATCCCAGCGGGTCCACCTCTTCTGCCTCATCTAGCCATGGCACTGGGCCGCAGCGCATCTGGGACCCACCCCAGGGCCTCCTCATCTGCTGGTCTTGCACCGCCTTCAGGTGGAACAGCTTCAGGGGATGGGGCTCATCCCCCCCAGGCTCAGGCATGGACAGGATCCTGTCACCCAAAGCCAGGTCCAGGGTCTGGTGCGTAGAGAGCTCTGCAAAGAATTGGGAGGTCTGCTATGCCAGCTTGAGGGCCACGTGGCACATTTAGAGGGTAAGCCTGCCCGTCCTGCTCAGCCTCCAGCACAGCCACCTTTGGGACCATGAAGGTGTAGTGGTGACTGTACATGAGTGGGGACTTCAGTCCCACTGTATCCATTTCAGAGCTTGTGTGCTTCAGATTACCAAGCACCCCTCCCTGTCCAAATTGTTTACCCCCACATGGGTCATATACTGCCCCTGTATGCTGTCTTGTTTGTCTTGTCTGTCTTCCTACCCAACCTACCTCCCCAGATATACCTACTATCATTCCCCAACATCCCACTCTCACCTTAGAAAAAAAGGGCAATCTATTCCCAAAAATAAATGTCGCCCCACACGTATCCGCTGGACATATGTAATCTGGTCTAAGTGGCTTTACAACACATTATTGTTGTCCTCACCCCTCTCTCAGGGGTTTGAGTATCCAAATTTACCTCTAAATTCAGTATATATGCACAGCTGTTGCTGTAGAAGAAATGGACAGCTATGGACCTTCCCTGCACCCATCCTGCTCATCCCTAGCTATCTTTCATATTGTTTTTCCCTCTTTATGCCACCTTTTTCACCACTTTCCTATCACCCCTTTTTTCTTTTCATTTAAAGAAATTAGCACGGGGGTAAGCAGTAGTAAGTGGGACTAAGCCTGTTTGTGTAGTGCTAAGCGATGCCTACATAGATTAAGGCTAACTGTCTGTCAGCATAGTTAACCAGAAATTAACATTGCTTACCGCTTCGCAAACCCACTTACAACTGCTTACAAGTGCCTTGATCACTTTGTATCCAACAGCCCTTGTTCTTCCCAGCAACAAAATAATCAGCCCTTGCAAATCTTGAACCAGGACCCTGCACACCATAGCCACAGAAATTTACCACTAAGCCATCTGAGCTGTAAATATGTCTGATGTTTTTTCAAACATATCATTCAGTAGAGTCATTCAACAGTAGGGAAAAGGTTTGTTAACATTAGTCAGGTTTTGTAAATATATATAAATGCATATGTGTATGGAGCTGCATACACACACACACACACAGATATATATAGATATATATATATATATATATATATATATATATATAAACATTAATATATGTAATATATGTAGAGATATACATATAACATATACACATATATGATATATATATATATATATATATATATATATATATATATATAAGTGCTACAAAATCCTGAAAGACCAAAATCCTGAAAGTTCAAAATACTGTAAACTCAAAATACTGAAAACTCAAAATCCTGAAAACACACAGGATACCAACACTTACTATATTCCAGCAAAAGTACATACCAAAACAAATAAAATGCAAAGTAGCTTCAATCTAACTATTTTTATCAATATTTGAAATATTATGGCATGATTTTTATTTATTTTAATGTGTCAGCATTATTATGCGTATTTGGTTCAAAGTAAGTGTGCTTTTATAATATAATTAACTTTCGATTGCATTATTTAAGTGCTATGTAAGGAACAGTATTAGTTTTACAGTTGTATATTTTATATCACATACAACTTTTTATATTGTGTGTTTATGGGATAGAACATTTTAGTTAGATTGAAGCTACTTGTGCCTGTTCCTTTAAGGTAATTGGAGGGTGTGTTTTGTAATAGACTTTGCTTGCAATGGCTTTAAATGTAGCAGCACTTAAGTGTGAGTTGTTATTTTTCAAAGTCTGAAGAAGTTGGTGCAGGGCGCCGACGAAAAGCAGTATCGTTGTGCTTAATAAAATTGAAGTTGTTCATTTATTGGCGTCTTGTTTGCTTATCCCTTTGGAATTTAAAAAGACCTGCTTCAGTGAGTTTGGCTATCTGGCGGAGTTTATCTTTGATGAGTTTCACCCCTCTGACTGTGCTTATTGGAGGTGTTCAGTTCTGCTGCTTGGAATTAGGAACTGTGTTGGCTTAGTAGCAGCTTGTTGTTTTTGCCTTTGACTTCCAGAACAAGCATTCTTTGTGTTTGGGAGGAGTTTAGTCCTGCTGTTTGGCATCAAGAGCTGTGCTGGTTTAGTAGCAGTTTGTTTTTTCCTTGCCTTTGATCTTCAGCCTAGTCAAATAGAATTTGATCCATAATTCTATCATTTGTATATATAAATGTAAAATACAGGCTTGTGTTCTTAAATGAAAGAAAACACTGTAAAATGTGAACTTCAAGATTGTTGCAACATTGCCATCTGCTGTAAGGAAAACCAAGCCAAGCATTTCAAATGTTCTTTGAAGTTACAGTTATCTAAATGGTAGTGCCAAAGCGACTGACTGAATACATTCTTTCTATTGTCTTAACTTAAGGAATAATTGTTAGAGTGTACATGTGAAATGTCTTTTATTGTTGTAGTTTCCTGAGCAGGTGTTAGCTTGCTAAATAATGCAGTTTGTTTGCCTGGGAATTCCAGACTAAGTGTCAGAAGGATGTAATGTGAATACTGGGACAACCTAAGTGTCAAAATGACGTAATTTGGGAGGGTCTTAGCAGAGCTGTTTGTTAGTGAGTTTAAAAACTATTGTTGATAGAGAGACTATAAGCATTTTGTCTTGAACCATCAACCCCAGCACTGCTTATGCTCTATATGCATGTAAGTAGGATTGTAGCACTGTGTTTTCTCTTAAGAATAGCTAAAGATTAGAAAGTTAGATTAAGTGTTTTTCTTTGACATCAGACCTATCCTACTGTATTATTTTAAGTTTCTGTGTGATCTATGAACTCTTAGATATCTCTGTGGTGTAGTAGTATTGTCTTTTGTTTTAATTATTTATTATTAGATATTTTAAAACCTTTACCTGTAGCTGGTTTGTGTAGTGATAAGTAGGCTCTAGAGTTGTTTTTTGTTTGTCTTTTCGGCTTTTCCCGATTAGGGGTCGACACAGTGGAACTCCGGTCCGCTAATGATTGGCAGTAGATTTTTATGGTGCCGAGTTGCTAGCCTGACGCCCAACCTTCAGCAAAGGCACGCCCATTCACGCATGTCTTTCAGAGGCCACTTGACCATGGGGAGGACATGCAGACTCCACACAGAAGGCACTCCAGCCGAGAATCAAACAGGAGAACCTCTTGCTGTGAGGCAACAATGCTACTGCTGTACCACCATGGCTTTTGATAAGTAAGCTCTAGAGTACATTGCATATTTATAGAGTTTATTGTAATAAGCCACTCTAAAAAGCCTTAGACTGAATAGTCACATTACCAATTGGATAATAATATTGCACAGTAATAATTGGACACTCTTTTAAGGGCCTTTGGGTAGCTGATAATTGTTAGCTGGTGCTGGCAGTAATAACTACTGTATAGTTTGGGTAAAGGGGCACAGCTGGTGAATCTGTCTGTGAAGTTTTATAAATACTTATCTCAAAGTGTAGGTGTGTGTCAGCTACCTGGGCAGGGACGCAAAGCACTGGTTGAACAGAGAGGGTACTAGAGGTTAGCTTGCCAGCTAGGCTGAGATCTGGACCCTATAGCTGTGCCAGTGGGGAGTCTTATTGGGGACTGGGAGAGCAAGGGAGCAACCATCCCCAGACTGACTGTGACCTCTGTGTGCACTTAAGGGAAATTGTACTTTGCTGTGTGTATTTGTTATCCTTTCCTCTTCTGTGAGACAACCTCCCTGGTGTTAGTGGTGAGGATTGAGGCTCCTTGATTGCTGGGCCAGGGCATGGTTGTCACATATCTGGTGGCAGTGGTTGGGATAAGCTATCCTCACATATCCATTTGGCAATGGTTGGATATCCACATCACATATTAATTAGTTGGCAAATACTAAATGGCTTGTAGTGGTGTGGGTAGAGTGAATCCTGTAGCTTATGTGCAGTGATCTCTGGAGGTGTTTTGTACTCTAAATCAACCATACAGTGTATACTCAGAGTTCAGATCACAATTCTTTTATTTCTTTTGTTAGCTTAGTTAGTCAGGATGATCAGGCAGCATGTCAGCACAGGAGTATGGAAAGCTGACAAGGAGCCAGCTGGTGGAGATGTGCCAGGCTAGGGGAATGGTGCATGGAAACCTGACTGAGGCAGACATGATTGCAGTCTTGGTTACAGCTGTGTCAGAAAACTGTATGCAGGAGGACAATCAGACTGGTAGTGTAGATACAATATCCTCGGAGAATGGACATCTCAACCTTTCTGCGAAGGACAATCAGACTGGCAGTGGAACTACAATATCCTCGGAGAATGGACAGCTCATCCTTTCTGCAGTGGACTTAAAAATCCAGCTGGAGCTAAAGAGACTTGAGTTGGAGGACAGGCATTTGGAGATAGAAGCCAAAGAAAAGCAGCATCAGAGGAAGCATGAGAGGGAAATGCTGACTCTTCGCCAGAGTCATGGAGGTAATGGGGAAGGGAGTAACTGGACCCCAGAAGCACAAAAGGTCAGTAAATTCCTTCCACAATTTAAATAGGGGGATAATTTTGATAGTTTCATTCACATGTTTGAAAGGGTATGCAAACAGTATAGTGTTGACCAAAGGCTCTGGGTATGGTTCCTGACCCCCTTACTCCATGGGGAAGCTGTAACTTGTATATCACAAATGCCTGACTCTGTCCACTTTGACTATACTGCTGTAAAAAAAGAAATGTTAAAATGTTTTAAGCTAACACCTGAAATGTATAGGAAAACATTTTGTGAGCATAGACGCAAGGCAGATGAAAATGTATGTGAATATGTTGCTGAACTGAGCGCTTATTTTCATAGCTGGGTGAGTGGATGTCAGATCACCACTTTTGAAGGGCTGGCAGACTTTTTGGTGAGGGAACAAACCCTTAGCACTTTGCCTGAGGACATGAGGATCTGGTTAGCTGATAGACAATGTGCTACTTCAGATGAGTTGGGGAAGAAGGGAGACCTATACCTGGCCAGCAGGGCAGCCCTGCACAGGAAGGGGACCCCCAGTACTGCTCATGGGTCTAAAGGAACCCATGGTGGGCAGCACAGACTGCCCCAACAGAATCCACCAGTAGCAGGGGAAGCCACTAGTCCAGGTACATGTCCAGGAGCTAGGGTTAAATGTTTTGAATGCAACCGTAGGGTCATGTGGCATACAGATGTCCACGGAGGCAAGGTGGGAAACCAAAGGTGAGGGAGCCAGTAAGTGGGAAAGACAAAATGCCAATAGTAGGTTGTCTTGAGAATACAGGGGTATGGAAATACCATCCTGCAGATGTCCTGAGAGGGAAGAATTTGGATGAGGCAGTACCATGTACTTATGCAGTTATACACAGTGAGGCTAGGAGACAAGCATGTGGGTCTGGTAGCCTGGAGGAGACACAGACAGACTGCATACTTGCAGCCAGGACTGCTGAGGTGGTTATTTCAGGGAGGGAGCTACTCTGTAGAAGTGAGACTGAAGGTGAGCCACAGCTGCTTGTGGGTACTGATGTTCCCTTGGACAGGGTAAGTGCAAAGGTAGAGGTGAGTAGTAGTACCCAGGCTGACAGTGAGGCACCACTGCCAGAGGATGCCAGACTTCCTGTGGAAGGGGAGTTGAGACAGGCTCAGCTCTCAGACCCTACATTGCAAGGCCTGAGGCAGGTAGCTAAGGAGGCGCCTGATTCTCAAGGAAAGGGGGAATCTGTATACTGGGACAAAGGGTTACTATACATAGAGTGGACCCCTGAGGGAGGGCTAAAAGGTGAGAGAGTACAGCAGTTGGTAGTGCCTAGAGCCTACCATCTGGCACTTCTAGCCATAGCCCATTATATTCCATTTGCAGTTTATATGGGCATAAAACATACAAAGAGGCATATTATGCAAAACTCCTATTGGCCTGGAATTTGCAGAGAAGTAACAGGGTACTGCAGGACCTGTGAGCAGTGCCAAAAGGTAAACAAGGCAGGAGACAATGTGAGAGCTCCTTTGATGCCTTTGCCTGTGATTGAAGAGCCATTTCAGAGGGTAGCTATGGATATTGTGGGTCCTCTGAGTACCCCAAGTTCCACAGGGAAAAAGTATATCCTAATGGTAGTGGATTATGCTACACGATACCCTAAGGCAGTGGCTTTGTCCTCCACTGAGGCAGAGAAGGTGGCAAATGCTTTGTTAGTGATTTTCAGCAGGGTAGGTTTCCCAAAAGAAATACTGACTGACCGAGGTGCCAATTTCATGTCAAACCTGCTGGTTTGTCTGTGGAATTCCTGTGGGGTGAAGCACATGAAGACCACCCCCTACCATCCCCAGACAAATGGTCTTGTTGAGAGGTTAAACTCTACAATCAAGTCCATGCTACGGGCATTTGCAGATCAGTTTAAGAAGGAGTGGGACAAATATTTGCCCCATCTATTGTTCGCTTACAGAGAGGTTCCACAGGAATCCACAGGTTTTTCACCCTTTGAGTTTCTGTATGGGCATAGGGTGAGGGGACCTCTAGATTTAATTTGAGATGCATGTGAAGGGGAGTGTGAGTCTCACAAGACATACATCCTAAACCTCAGGACATAGGTTCATAGGTAGGTACTAGGCTATCGGCCCAAGGGCCTACGTAACCCTAGCCAACAAGGTTCCCTGGCTTATGCCACACAAAAAAGTTATTTTCCAGTGTCACTGTTGAGCAGAGATACAGAAGTGATCCCTGGGATGTATTTTCTATTTCCCATCCACTCAATCAAGATTTTTCTTGAAGAGTGCTAATGAAGAACTTTGCTTGACATAGATGGGTAACCTGTTCCAGAGGATGGGAAGTCTCTGGGACAGGAATCTATCCCTCCAGCATGTCCTGTTTATTGTGGTGACAAGGTTTAGGTCCCTAGAGCATGTAGCTCCGAGGGATTGGGATTTCTTTAGGTGTAGCATGTCCAACAGCTCCGGGTTTGACATAGCTTTATATGTTAGGCAGAGATGACCTCGGAGCAGGCGATATGCTACTGAGTAAAGCTGGAGTTTTGTGAGGCGGTCATTTGTTTGAGACTAGTAATCCTCTTTGTGAGGTACTTCTGTGGCCTTTCCAGCTGCTGCAGATGTCTTGTGAGGTACATTCCAAAAGGGGCGTTGTACTCTATAATGGGTCTAATGAGTGTCGAGTAGAGGGGAACAATGACTTCTTTTTTCCTGGATGAGAACCCTTTTATGATGAGGTGTGCCACGGAGAAGGACTTCCTGACTACTGTGGCGATGTGACTATCAAAGGAAAGACATTGTCCACCTGGGTCCCAAGGTCTCTTATCACACATTCGGTGTTAAGTAGATTGCTGCCTATGTGGTAGTTCATGGGTACAGAGTTTTTACCAAAGGGGATGACACTGCACTTTTTGACATTGAGCTTGAGGCCATGGCTCTGACACCAGGCATCTGTCTCAGTGAGGCCTTTTTGTAGGATGTCCACATCATTTGGGGACTTGACAATGACTCCTAGTTTGCAGTCATCTGTGAACTTCATTAGCCAGAGGCCTTCTGTGTTAGGCTGTACTTCAGAGAAGTAGATACCAAACAGGAGAGGTCCCAGGATGGAACCCTGTGGTACTCCACTTGTCACTGCTTTGAGGTAATATTTGGAGTCTGCAACTTTTACAGTGTGGTTTCTGTCAGTGAGCTAGTTGGTAACCCATCTTGTGATGTAGGGATTTATACCTAGTTTAGTGAGTTTAGCTATAATTCTAGAATGGGGGATGGTGTTGAAAACCTTGGCAAGGTCAAGATAGGCTGTGTGAACCACCTTACTCTCATCTACGGCTTTGGTGACTGCCTCAAAGAAGTCGATCAGGTTCAGGAGGCATGATCTGTCTTTCACAAACTCGAAATAGGTGGGATCCAGTTACCAATGTCTTTGTTTATGAATTCCATGATGATACGTTCCATGGCCTTGCAGACCAGGCTTATCAGGCTAATAGGTCGATAGTTCCCGGGATCAGTGGTGGCTCCCCCTTTGTGGAGTGAGACAAGGCTCAGGGAACTCATGGGCTTGGCCCAGGAGAACCTGGCAGAAGCCCAACTATAGAAAAAGGTGTGGTATGACAGGAATGCTCAAGCTAGAGAATATGCTGTGGGGCAGCAGGTAATGGTTCTCATTTCTGTCAGACACAACAAGCTGCAAATAGCTTAGGAGGGACCCTACAAGGTGGTAAGAAAGTTAAGTGATGTTAACTACATGATGGAAGTGCTAGGTAGATGGCAGGAGCACAAAGTGTACCATGTAAACATGATGAAACCTTACAATGATAGGGTGGCCCTTGTGCTGAGCATTTGCAGTGGATTGCAGGAGGAGTCTGAGGGAGATCTGGGGACTGATCTCCGCAGTGAGGCTCGGGCTGACACCTCGGTGGAAGGGGTAGCAATATCCCAGCAGCTATCTCCTACCCAGGTTCGAGAAATTCGAGCAGCATTGCAGGAATTTGGGGACATGTTCACTGGGAAACCAGGGTGTACCCACCTGGTGCAGCACCAGGTGGATACAGGACCCCAAAGGCCTATTAGGCAGGCCTCTTATAGGGTGCCTGAGAGAGTCAAACAGACTCAGAGTGAAGAGATACAGGAGATGTTGGAACTAGGGGTGATTCAAGAGTCCAACAGTCCCTGGGCCTCGCCAGTGATGTTGGTGCCAAAGAAGGATGGCAGCACCAGATTCTGTGTAGATTACAGGAAATTAAATAGTCACACAGAGTCAGATGCTTACCCCATGCCTAGGACAGATGAGGCCCTAGAGCAGCTGGGTTGGGCTAAGTATCTTACAACCATTGATCTTACCAAGGGTTACTGGCAGGTGCCCTTGACTTCCAGTGCTAGAGAGAAGTCAGCCTTTGTGACTCCTTTTGGCTTGTATGAGTTCACAAAGATGCCCTTTGGGATGAGGAATGCCACAGTGACTTTCCAGAGGCTGGTGGATAATATCCTAGCAGGAGCAGGAGGGTTTGCCCTTGGTTGCCTAGATGATACTGCCATCTACAGCCGTTCCTGGCCAGAGCATCTTCAGCATGCCAGGGAGGTGCTGGGCAGACTACAGAGGGCAGGGTTGACCATTAAGCTGAGCAAATGTCAGGTGGGTATGGCAGAGGTCTCCTACCTAGGACATAGTGTGGGGAGTGGTAAGATAACACCAGAATCGGCCAAAGTGGAAGCTATTCAGGCATGGCCTGCACCGGTTACTAAAAAGCAGGTGAGGGCATTCTTAGGGACAGCAGGGTAATAAAGAAAGTTTGTCCCTAGTTATAGTACCATAGTTGATCCCCTCACAGACCTGACAAGGAAGAAAAGGCCAGATCACATGTGGACCCCAGCATGTGAGCTGGCATTTCAGAAGCTCAAAGAAGCTTTGGGAGGACCTCCTGTGTTAGCCTGTCCATATTACAGCAAATAATGTGTTGTGCAAGTGGATGTTTCAAACCAGGGGGTGAGGGCTGTACTGAGCCAGATTTCTTCAGAGAGGGAAGAGCACCCAGTGGTTTATCAGTTGTAGGCTCCAACCCAGGGAGAAATGCTATGCAGCTGTAGAAAAGGAATGTCTAGCTATAGTGTGGGCATTGCAGAAACTTCAACCTTATCTGTATGGAAGAAAATTCACTGTAATAACAGATCACAACCCTCTAACATGGTTAAACAGAGCCAGTCAGCAAAATGCCAGAATGCTACGATGGAGCCTGAGGTTGCAAGCACATGATATGTCAGTGCAGCACCACAGTGGGATTAGCAATACCAATGCAGATGGGCTCTCAAGACAGGGGATGGGATGAGATACCCTCAGATTGACCTAACCCTCTCAAGCAGCATTTCTCAAGGGTCACTTGAAAAACTAGCTTGAGTCCTTCAGGGGGGGGGGGACATGTGAAGACTGGGGAAAGATGGGCGAAGGCTGCCAGCCTAGTCAAATAGAATTTTATACATAATTCTGTCATTCGTATATAAATGTAAAATACAGGCTTGTGCTCTTAAATGAAAGAAAACACTGTAAAATGTGAACTTCAAGATTGTTGCAACATTGGCATCTGCTGTAAGGAAAACCAAGCCAAGCATTTCAAATGTTCTTTGAAGTTACAATTATCTAAATGGTGGTGCCGAAGCGACTGGCTGAACACATTCTTTCTATTGTCTTAACTTAAGGAATAATTGTTAAAGTGTACATGTGAAATGTCTTTTGTTGTTGTAGTTTCCTGAGCAGGTGTTAGCTTGCTAAATAATGCAGTTTGTTGGCCTGGGAACTCCAGAATAAGTGTCAAAATTATGTAATGTGAATACTGGGAAAACCTAAGTGTCAAAATGATGTAATTTGGAAGGCCTTAGCAGAGCTGTTTGTTAGTGAGTTTACAAACTATTGTTGAGAGAGAGACTGTAAGCATTTTGTCTTGAACCATCAACCCCAGCACTGCTTATTCTCTATATGCATGTAAGTAGGATTGTAGCACTGTGTTTTCTCTTAAGAATAGCTAAAGATTAGAAAGTTAGATTAAGTGCTTTTCTTTGACATCAGACCTGTCCTACTGTATTATTTTAAGTTTCTGTGTGATCTCTGAACTCTTAGATATCTCTGTGGTGTAGTAGTATTGTCTTGTGTTTTAATTATTTATTATTAAATATTTTAAAACCTTTACCTGAGGCTGTTTTGTGTAGAGATAAGTAGGCTCTAGAGTACATTGTATATTTATAAAGTTTATTGTAATAGCCACTCTAATAAGCCATAGACTGAATAGTCACATTACCAATTGGATAATAATATTGCAAAGTAATAATTGGACACCTTTTTAAGGGCCTTTGTGTGGCTGATAATTGTTAGATGGTGGTGGCAAGAATTACTACTGTATAGTCTGAGTAAAGGGGCACAGCTGGAGAATCTGTGTCAGCCTTTCCCAGGAGTGTCTGTGAAGTTGTATAAATACTTATCTCAAAGTGTGGGTGTGTGTCAGCTACCTGGGCAGGGACATGAAGCACTGGTTGAACAGAGAGGGTACTAGAGGTTAGCTTGCCAGCTAGGCTGAGATCTGGACCTTATAGCTGTGCCAGTGGGGAGTCTTATTGGGGACCTGAGAGCAACCAGCCCCAGACTGACTGTGATCTCTGTGTGCACTTAAGGGAAATTGTACTTTACTGTGTGTATTTGTTATCCTTTCCTCTTATATGAGACGCCCTCCCTGGTGTTAGTGGTGAGGATTGAGGCTCCTTGATTGCTGGGCCAGGGCACGGTTGTCACACTGTTCTCCAATTATAACCAGGAGGATAAGCCCCCCTGCACCCCTCCCCGCATGCCCTGCTAATTAAATATATCAACTCCAAGATTGCACTTAGTGTAGTGAAGTGCAGTCTTAGAATTTATATATTTAAGTAGCAGGGAGTATGCGGGAGGGTGCAGCCCCCACATGGAGGGTGCAGGGGGGCTTGTTCCTCTGCATATAGCTGAAGAGTAATATGTTTCTGTATGCACTTGTGCTGGAATACAGTAACTGTTGGTATCCTGTGTGTTTTCAGGATTTTGAGTTTTCAGTATTTTGAGTTTTCAGTATTTTGAACTTTCAGGATTTTGGCCTTCAGGAGTTTGGGCTTTCAGGATTCTGTAGTTGTCCTATATATATATATATATATATATATATATATATATATATATATATATATATATATATATACAGAGAGAGGGAGACAGAGAGAGATGCATCTAAATTTCTATCTACATATATGCATAAACACACACACATATATATATATATATATATACATACATATATATATATATATATATATATATATATATATAGATATATATATATAGATATATATATATATATATATATATATATACATATATGTACATAAATATACATAAATATATAACAGCTACAAACACATGCAATCTGAGGGTCATGCTGCTGCAACCTAGAAGCCTAATTCTGAAAATGCACTCACTGGAAGTATTCCTTAAAATGGGGAACAATGACATCTGTGCTGTAACAGAGACCTGGTTAAAGGCAGCAGGAAGCATCCCTACCCTACCAGCCTATAACTCATTTCACACCGTTTGGCTGCAGAACTTGGACTGAAGCTTCAAAGATGGTCGTATTTCCATATTCATAAAGGATGCACACACCTCCAGAGTGGTAGGCCAACATTATACATGACAGATCCTCCAGGTGTAGCTAACAGTGGTTCAGGTTGTAGCCTGCTATAGGTCCCCAAACATGTCCCAAGACTCACACTCTATGTCTCTAAAAACCCTGGAAAATATTAGTGTCCAACCTAACACTCTCATACTGGTTGACTTCAACTACCCCACCATTAACTTGGAAATCTACTCATGTACCGATGCACTTGCCCATCACATCTACCTGGTCCTTACTAACATGAGCAACTGTTGCTGTACACCAATAGTCATCTCCTCCCTTGATATATCTGACCACAGAGTAATCACCTTTGGAAATCCACAGCCCTCCCACCCCACCCCACCCCCACACAGGTAACCACCATAAAAAGCCTTTCTAAAGTCATCTACGGCATCCTAAAAACAGAGGTGGCTAACCTCACAGCAGCCAAGCAAATAGAGGCTAGTTGCATGACTGCTGAATCAAATAACAATGCACTATGAACACATACACAAATGCATGTATTCCGCCATACCCAATAGAACCAAGACCCTCACCTCCAAAAAAAGGAAGCCAGTCTGGTGGTCCCCACCCATAAAGAAACTGTACAACAGAAGGAGGGAACTGATACAGAATAAGGTGAAGTCCCAAGACTGGAACAAAACCTTTATCAGCCTCAATTAAAAGTTGAGATCCCTTATCAAATACTACACAGTTAGCTGTGAGAACAGAACTGGAGCACATAGTAAAGACAACCACAAGGCCTCATACAGTCAGGTAAAGAATCTCCATGGCAATACCAAGATTTGCTCTGAGCTACAATACAATGGTACCTCCTAGACTGAGCCAAGAAATATTGCCAATATACTGGCTGACATACTGAGGAGCACAAACTTTACCCCTCTCCCCCCAGAAGGAACAATCACAATACCACTATGCTGCCAGGCACCCAGTTTTACTGCTGCACAGGTTAAAACACCACTGTTCAAGGCCAAGAATACAGCTTCTATGGGACCTGACAATATTCCTGGCTGAGTCCTATATGAACTGCATAATGACCTGGCACCTCACCTGTGTGCCCTGTTCAAGCACAGCCTCACCTCAGGCTTTGTCCCTACTCAGTTGTGCACTGCTACAGTCACCCCTCTCTACAAACAAGGTGTGACTACAGACCCTGGGAAATACTGCCCCAACTGCCTGACAAGTCTATTATGTGAAGCTATGGAATGCATCATCATGCACCTAATAAACAGGAATATGGGAATCTGCAGACAGAGAATCCCAGACAGTTTACTTTTGTGAAGGGTAGGTCATACCTGCTCAATCAACCTGGTCAACATCTTGGAGTTAGTCACATGAGCTGTGGATGAAGGCAAGGTGACACATACAGCCTGCCTTGATCTGGCCAAAGCCTTTGATAACATTCCACACTCAGACATCATGGAAAAACTCACTAAGCTAGGCATCAACCCCTATATTACTAGGTGGGTTGCAAAATGGGTCACAGATAGGACTCACAGTGTGGAAATAGCTGACTCCAAGTCAGACTGCTGAGCAGTCATATGTGGAGTCCCACAGGGTTCTGTCCTGGCTCCTCTCATATTTGGTATCAACTTGTCTGAAGTCCACCAACATGAAGGGACTTTGGCTGACAATGTTTGCAGACAATTGCAAGTTGGGCTCTATTATTAACTACCTAAGTGATGTTGGCATCCTACTGAAAGGCCTCACTGAGATCAATGACTGGTGTCAGAGCAATAGCCTTAAGCTCATTGTCAGAAAATGTGTTGTCATCTCCTTTGGGGAAAACCCTGTTCCCATGAATTACCACATCGATGGTAGTCCCCTGAACAAAGAAGGTGTTATAAGAGACCTGGGTACACAGGTTAACAGCAATGTCTCTTGACCACCACATTGCCACTGTGGTCACAAAGTCTTTCTATGTGGCACATCTCAGTACTAGCACATTAACATCCAGAAAAGAAGAGGTCATTGTCCCCCTGTACTCTTCTTGACAGAGTGACACAGTTTGTTGCAGCATACATATTCTGATGGATGTGAGGTAGATAACCAAAATGTATGTCCTCATTGTCTGACAACAATCTTATCATCACAGTGATTTAGCAGAGAAATTAAAATAATCTGTAAAACAGACCAGAAATATGAGCAATAAACCTGGACATCCTGAAACAATCCAGCCAGTTGACAGGTATGCTAAGAACCCCTTACTGCAATGAATCTGGACCAAGGCTGACAACGTTGTAGGTAGAAGCCATGAAAATGGGGATGTATCTGAAGTACTGATGTAGATAAGCTAACACAGTTGCTGCAGTAAAACCCTCCTTTGTGCTCTAACATATATTTAGTGAAATATCACAAGTAATTGAATTAGCGAGTCTGCTATGGGTAATTACACATGCATTTGCAAATATATGAGGCACTACAGGGATGTAACAGCACTGACAAACAGACACTAGTGTGAAAGTGCATACCCACAACCGATATCACCACAGTCACAGTCACGTACCGGTTAGTCACATGAACAGTAGAGTATACGGACAGTGTGAACAAATACATCATTGTTTGCCACTCACACACTAGCCCTACATATACAGTTCCAAGTTTCAGTGTAGTCTGAATCCTGACCTTGGTACAGGACATGTCTCAGTCTGCCCCTACAAACACATACAGCCAATAGATTAGCAGTAACTGGAGCAGCATGCACAGTCAGATAAAGAAGGAGCCATAACACTTACATCCCCCCTCCATACACAGCCGAAATAACATGTACGCATGACATTTGTACACAATCATGATAGTCTGTTAACAATGGCCAGACATACACAGGCCTCTCCCATGTACAGTTCACCTCAGAATGTACAGGCTCAGGTCTCATATCTATGGCCTCTTCCCTGACATGTCTGTGGGTCTACTACATCGCCAGGATTGTAGCAGGAGTGAAGGCAAGAAATAATGATAATAAATACGTATGAGCCTCACTGACATCTAGACAAAGCCTGACATCATTTGGTGTCAGAGGCACAAACACAGAGGTAGAGTGGACATATTGCTGTCATACAATCAGACAGTTGCAGATGTTACTGGGTTTGTTGTAACATATCCTTTATTAGGGATATGACATCAGAAATATCAATTGATGTATTTACTGATTGCCTTCCCCAGAGTACACGACTTACGATTTACCAAGGACACCAACTGTCTGAGAAACAGACAAAACATAACAGGCAAACATGTGGCCAGCCTGTGGACAGCGTGCCAGTGGAAAGGTATGTCAGAGCCATATCATTGTCAGTTGTGAAGTCCCTCACTAAATGCATGTCCACACAAACCCTGTCAATCTATCAATCCACCATGTGTATAACAGCACTGATGACACAGACTCTGTTCACAAATCTGGGGATATGTCCCCATTGTTGTTTGGCTGCCTCCACATGTCCTGTCCTGTGATGTATTGCCAGCTACTGTATGTGAATCTGTAACACACCACCTCTGTAATGTCCCTCACACAGGCAAGGAAAAGGGGCAAGGTCCACATTAAGGACTGTCCCATATGTTGGAACTAGCAGCAGTGTCCAGGCCCACAGCACAATACCTGACATCTGCACATCTGTACAGAGAACAGATATAAAGTAGATAGCCAACAGGTTATGCATTAGGATGAATGTTTTGAAAGATATAAGTCTGAAACTGAAAGGTATGCCATTACTAGATGACAGCAGTCCTCAATGACATGTCAAAAAATATATTAGTCTACAGTTAATATCATAATATCAGATCAATATCCAACAGGCGATTCATAAAAACATACAATTCAAACACCAAGAACAAGATAGTCAGTACTCAGAGTCCCAGCTTTGTATGCAGGGGTGTATGGTTCTAGTACTACAATCTGCAAGTTATAAAACCAAAAATACCACTCTGCAGCCAATATTCTACAACCCACAACAACAGTTTATTAAGACAATCCAAATGGCATAAAGAGAATAAGTAGTACATGTAGGTCAAGCGCTTTCGTAATCAAAACTTCATCAGAACAGTTAAACATCAATTACAAACAGGCTTTTATACAAAATTCACTCAATTAATCAGTAATTAATGTTTGTTTGAAAATAAAGTGACAGTGCTTATATAACAGTGCTCAAAGTTTAAAAAGAATCAAAACCCCTTATTGATTTAAAAAAAACATGTTTAAAATGTAAAAAAATAAATGAAAATGCAAACTCAAAAGTTAAAAAGTTAAAAAAGAAGTTAAGATTAGCTTTCAAAGTTTTAATGCCCTGAACTTTAGTTCAGGTTTAATGCTGATGTGATCATTAATTCCAGGGAGTTCATTAGCATTAAGTTTAAGTTGCCACCTAACTTCTGTCCTTAATAACTTGTTGGTCCAATCACCCCCTCTGAAATTCTTTCCAACTACTTCTAGAATACCAAATTTAAAAGAATGGGTGGGATTCTTCTGAATATGTTTAAAAAGTGCATTTTTTCATCCTTTTTAAAAATGCTGTAACAATGTTTGTAGATTCTTCTACTCAATCTTCTCTCTGTCTTGCCCACATAAAAGTGTCCACAGTCTGTGCATATAGCCAAATAAACCACACCTGTTGTTGTACAGGAACCTGTAGCAAAAGTAACATCTAATTTATAGGGTCCTAGGTGGATCTTAGGAGTATCAAGAATAGATCTACAATAATCACATGAACGACACTTGGTGGTCCCTTTCAATTTTCTTTTGCTATTTAAATATGGATTTTCAAGTAAAAAAATTTAAATTACTGTTAATCCTGTAGGTAAACAAAGGTTGATCTCCTAAAATGTTTAATAAATCTCTATTTTCTTTTAACATAGTGCAGTTGTTTTTAATAATATTCTTAACATAGCCTGAGGTTTCACCATGTGTCAGTACCATTGCTTGGGAAAAATTGTTTCCAGTTTCTCGGGTTTGATAACGTGTATCTTCAATCTGCAATCTACTTTTACTTGAAAAAGCATTGCTAAAAGAACTATAATGATACAATACGTGTTAAACTATTTTTGTCAACCAGTGCACTGTAGCTGGTGTAACATGCAAGTGTGACTGTATATAACCTGGGATACTACCCATGTATAAAACAAATACAAAGAAAAAAGATTGTGATACTACCCATGTATACCCAGGTGTCCCATATAGCATAGTCACACCCGTTGCTACTGTAATGACAGCATATAGAAGCATGTTATGTACAGGAAGTTAAATACACTTATTAAAGATGCCCATTACCCTGCTATTTTATCAGACTGGAATGTGACCAATGGTTACCAAGGGTGAGCTATGCTTAGCAGGTTTAAGCATTGCTTAAATGTAAATGCTAAGCAGATTTGCACACTGGTAAGTGAAGCCTACACGATGTAAGCGCCTATTTGTTTAACTGTAAGTTAGCACTGCTTACCATCGTACAAACCCACGCAAATATGCTTAAAGATGCTCAAAACTGCCTTAATCATTCTGTATCCAACAGTCTTTGTTCTGCCTAGCAACAAAATAAGCAGCCCTTGCAGGTTTTGAACCCAAGACCCTGTACACCATAGCCAAAGCAACTAACCAGTAAGCCACCTCAGATATATGGTTTTAGGTTGTTCTCTCAAACATACTCTTCTTTGCAGCCAGTTTACAATAGGGAAGAGACACTGTGCAAGTAGGAAGAATTGGTATCTACAAATATATATATATATATATATATATATATATATATATATATATATATATATATATATATAAAGAAACATATACTTAAAGAGAAAGAGAGATATGTATGGCTACATATATGTATATAACAACATAATAATGAGGTGTATATATATATATATATATATATATATGTGTGTGTGTGTGTGTGTGTAAACAAATATATATATATATATATATATATATATATATATATATATATATATATATATATATATATATATATATATATATATATATGTATGTATATATATATATATATATATATATATATATATTTGTTTACATACATATACATATTATATCTATATATATATATATATATATATATATATATATATATATATATATATATATATATATTTATATACATATTATATATATATATATATATATATATATATATATATACACACACACACACACACCTCATTATTTATTAGTAATATATCTATATATTGTTATACACATATATGTATCTCCATACATATATATACATGTATACATGCATACATGTCCCAAAATGCCCATACAAACATATGCAGCTGATAGACCATCTATTACTGGGGCAGCATGCACAGTTGGATACTAAAGGACCCATGACACTCACTTCTGCACCCCCCCTGCACAGTCCAAATAAATAAGTGAACAGTACACTGCTACAAAATCATGATAGGCCATACACAATGGCCAGACATACAACAACCTCTTAGCAAAACAACTAAAATGACTGAACATAGCAAAGAGAAATACAACCAGCCAGTAATTCACACATTTATTATACTCTGATGTCTTGGCCAAAGCCTTCAAAGAGTAAAGATTACAGGAAACACTTCCCTTAATCACAAGAAACAATTAACACTTAATTACATAATTAAATACACAGCCTCCAATTACACTCCTCATTTAACCCCCTAAGGGATAAAGTATCACATTTAATATTAGTACATTGATTCTGTACATAACAATTGTCCTTTTATGAATGTTTCATCAAACTGAGGAACAGACTTTTTCAAAAACAGTACCTTGTAACTCTCTACTGTCCCCACAGTGAGATTTATTCAAATTTACAGCTATAAAACTATCTTCTTTCTTATTAGTAATATGTCCCATATGTTCTAACAGCCTAGTTTTAAAACATGTGTTACTCTCCCCCACATAACATGAGTTACAAGGGCATCTAAGAGCATTCTCCATACACCAACCTATTGAATGTACAGACTCCAATATGTTTTCCAGCCTTTCTCCTCAGCAGGAATGACAGCACTAAATACTTATAGACCAGTATACCTATCAACCTCCTACTGTATGACATCTGGACAAAACCTGACATAATTGGTGGACAGAGGCCCAAATATATGGCCATACTTGAAATATTGCTGTTATACACTGAGAAAGTTGCTGTTGTTACAGGGTTTGTTGTAACATATATTTTCTGTGAGATATAAAGTCAGAAAAAACAAACTGATTGCAATCACCAGAGTATGCTGCTGATTTACCAAGGGCAACACCTGTTTAGGGAACAGACCAAACATAACAGGCTAACCTGTGGCCATTATGTGGATAGCTCTACATTTGAGAGCAATGCAGAGACAGAACTTTGTCAGACTAAACCCTGGTCATGAGCATCACCTACAAAAGCCACGCTGCTACCTGTTCAAACCAGCTCTATCCCTGTAGTACAGAGAGAGAGAGATAAAATAAAATAAAACAAAACAAAACAAATAAAAATAAAAACAAAAACCGGAAAAGAGAAGAAAAGAAAAAAGGTAACTGGAACATGTAAACATGTAATTGAATGTAGCACTTGGTCTGTAATAATGGGAAATATAATTTGGAAGATTATATGTCCCAACAAGACCTGCTGTACTAATGTTCTGCTGAACAGCTGCTATGGCCATAGCATCTGGCCCTTTCTGCAGTGGGAGAGATCACAGCCATACCTCTCAACTGTACAGATCTTCACAGAATGTCCAGATTTTCACATCACAGTTTTTTGTGTGTTCCTCCTGAAATCTATACATTTCTGGCAAATAGCTGAGGATTGAAGTCATCAGGTAATGACAAACATATTAGTTTATGACTCCACATCCTTAAGAATATTCACTGTAATGCAAAATTTATTATTCTACAAACTTCCTAAGTTTGTAACAGGAATATTTAAAGTCTAGCTTTATTTATCCCCCTATCATTTTAGGCTTTGTCCAGATGTGATGCTCTAAGAGGTTGCGAGATAGAATTACAGCTCAGGAGCCTGACTCACCCTGGGAAAGGACAGTCACATATGACAACTGCTGCGGTGTCTGTCAAACAGTTGTGACTGTGCCACTGCTAGGCCAGTTAATGGGATGTTGTCCATATCCATATGTTACCTGTGAATATGAGTATGATACATGTTTGTCTTGTAAATCTAAGAGACCTATATAGGGCATGTGTATAGTAAAGTACTGTTGCAGACATGTGTGTTGAACTGCATGTGCTATATTGAATTAATAACATTCAACTGTACAGTGTTCTGCTGGACATTAAGCGCATTTGTGACTGATCTCTGTAGTCACATACACATATACCTGTGTTATGTCAGCCAAACCATTATCAAGTCTGTGAGCAATGACAATGTAACGTAATAGCCTACTTATGACTGTTGGACATCTTCCAGGTTATCACAGTGATGTCAAAGCCTACTGTGCAATCAACTTACTAATGTATGGTGCAGCTATATTAATACAGTATCAATATTGATGTCCCTTTAGTCACCCATTTACCTGTGCCATTTTCCAGACGTCCTGCTATAACAGGTTGAGAAGTATAATTGAGCAGCAAGACTGTAAATACAGTGTGCCATACTAACATAGAACAGAAATGTATACCAGGTATCCCCTGAGCACATGTATGTATGCGTATGTTCAGCTGGAAGACACAAAACTAATCACATGGGATTCAAGCAGTCAGGTACATAGGTTGTGCATGTTGCACATGTGTGTAATATTAGTGTCAGTGCATACAACAGACATAAATGTGTACAGCTACTGGTTGTTACATTGCCCTGACACTGATATGGGTATTAGAGTAGGTATGATTATCAGGTAATAATCGGAGAAGTGTTCATCTGTGTTATGACCCTCTGTCCATGCCTACCACTAACAGCTATATCAACACCTATATACAGTGGATATCAGAAGTGTACACACCGCTGCTGGAATGTCAGTTTATGTGTGCTGTATGACAATGAGGCCACAGAAAATCATTTCATAATGTTTCTCATCTTGAATGTGACTCCTAACCTGTACAGTTCCATTGAAAAACAAACAAAGGTGTTTCTAGAAAGGTGAGCAACTATTGCCAAGTGAAGATGTGCCATGATGTTAGAGTCCAAACCAAGACAAATTAATGCTGTTACCATCTCAAGAGGTGCATGCACAAAATATCAGTTTAAGGGTGCACACACACATTCAACTGGCTTATTGTACTGATTATTAATTCCATGTTTTCACAGACCAGATTGTTATGTTTTCAATTGAACTGTACAGGCTATAGGTCACATTAAAGGAGGGAATTGTTTTGAAATGAGTTATTGTGGTGTCATGTTTCAATCGCACAAATATCAGGCATTGTAACAGGGGTGTGTACACTTTATATCCACTGTAGCTATATGGACTCACCAGCACCTGACCTGTATAACCAGCCTCCACCAAGGTAGAGTAATCCCCTTTGGTGGACAGCAGCAATACACAAACCACATAATAGGTTGCTATATTGGCTGTACAGGGACACATAGATACAGGCGACAACTTGGAAGCAAGTCCATCTGTATCTGAAAAAGTATGTAAGTTCATAAGTGACTTCTTGTATGACTGACTATGACTACAAATCAGACATATCCACACCACCAAGGACAATTGCAACAGTGTCTCCATATATGTTGTCAGTCTTAGAGGAAACAACACAATTCACCCTGTACTGGGGGTAAAGCACACCTCATACACACATGCCATGGATATAGGCAACCTGCATCAGTCAGGTCAGGTGGGAACATTGCCACCCTGTCCACCCCAGTTGTATAGGGGGTATGCACATCAACCACACTCCTCCCTTCAGCAGTGGTGAACATGTATATATTGCCTACTGATGGCAACAACATCAAATCTCCATGGGGCATAATAACATCACTGTCTGCCTCCTACATGAACTCAGGCATGTGCTCACAGCTCCATCACACACCACAGTCAAACACAGACCTGCCACCATCCACACACCATCCACATGGAAGATGGCCACTGTCATCCCTCTACACAGAAATGAATGGAGAATAGAGGACTATACAATTAAGTGTCCAGTATTGGGGGAATAGCTCAGGGCCAGGAGGGTAATGCAAGTTTCTATAGCCATGATAGATTGGAGGGTTATGGTGTAGTGTGGATTATTTGCAAGTAATATCCACTGTTTATGTGCAATTTGACAACTATATGATGTCCTGTGACCTTTTTTCCTGTTTATGTATTCCATGTAACATGCAGAGGGCTCACCTACCAGCATTCTCTGTTGGGAAAACTGAAATCATTACCCAGTATGTGATCAAACATTATGCCCTGTTATTTGGATGGAGGGCACAAGATGTGTGTGAGAAGACTGCCCTGTGGAATGATCTGGTCCACAGGGTAAATGATGCCAGCCTGCACAGCAGAACTTATGAGCAGGTGCAACATCGGGCCACCGACCTCATCCGACATGCCATCAATGGACTGCTGCTGTAGCGAGGGACTGGCTAGCCACAGTTGGGGGCCCAGCCATCCAGTCCCCACTGACACCCACCAAGGAGCTCCTCACCAACCTTGAAGCACTCACCCAACGCACAATCCATGAAGCTGAGAAAAGCATTGTGGAGGTGGGTTGCACCCACACACTGGACAAGGAGCATGCAGGTAAGGCCAGTGCAGATTATTAGAACACTGTTGCTTATCAATTTCTATCTGTATATTATCTACATGCATATGTCAGATGAGATAGTAGGTCTTGCTGATGTTTAGTAATGTACAGATGTGTAAATCTATGGTGTTGGCCACCATATTTTTAGTATTGGGGGTTGTACTGTTATTTTGCTGAAATGCTGCTTCCACCATGTACCAAGACCACATCAGTGGCTACTAACATTGTCTCTCTCCCACAACTATTTAGGTCCCACTGGTATACAACTGGGACAGCAGCCTGCAGCTGGTGAGTACGGAACTGTTCTGTTGAGGTTTGCCAATACACCGGCCATGTAAACCCCATGCTATTTGCCATGCACACCTTTATTACACCTACCCATAATGCATGACATGCATGGTTAGTTTTGTTGTTGTTAACTGCACTGCATCACAGTGGTCACCAAGGTGTCATATCTGAGGGGTATGTAAGATTCCTGCAGTATACCTCACAACCTTTCAGTGCAAGATGTGTGGACAGAGACAAACAAAATGGTGGGACAAATGGGCTACATTAGGGACATGTATGAAACATTACCCTTATACAATGGCTACAACAGTGTACACACACCTATTAAGATGGCAACTGTTCCTGAAATATACAACGACAGACCACAATAATACATTCCATACCTCTTACAACCTGTAATGTGATCCTAACATTAACAATTAATGTGTAAAATAGCATTATATGTTGATGTAACAAATATGGGGTATACACTCCTTACAAAACACTGGATGCATATGTGTGCACACACTCAAAATAATATATTGTGGAGGCAGCTTGTGATGTACTGACAGCATTCACTCTACTTGAGTACACACCTGCCATCAAGTATAGGGCCTCAATGTCAAACCAAGTAATGATCTGCTGTCTGGGAAGTATGTTCATTTCCTCAGTTGCCTGCAACAGAAGCAGCCATGGCTTGCACACATCTTACAAAGCATCAAAGGGATCCCATATCTGAAGTGTTGTAGTCAGGAGTAGGGAAAAAAACATTACCTCACCATTGTATATACCATGGAAAACAGTGCAGACAGTGCTCTATAGGTGTATTGCATATGGGACAACAGCGATGTTGTAAAGGACCAGATGCCCATCCAAAACAGATGACAAGACATGTAGAAAACTGGTCAGAGAGGCTGCCAGGAGACATGAAGCAACACTGAGGAAGTTGCAGGAATGTCTCATAAGTACTGCCTATGTAGTACTGGTGGCAGCAATCAGCTGGATTCCACACAAGTGTGGCCTATGGGTTAGGATAAGTAGACGGAAGATATTCCCCACAAGAAACACCATCCAGGGGAAACACCATCCAGGGCTGTGTACAGGTAGCAAAAGCATAACAGCAAGTCTCCCAAAGGCATGTATTGCAATGTATAATGGTGTCATGACATCAAGGTTCAAACCTACAGACAGTATTCATAGAGATATGTGTGGTACACAAGCAACACATCACATCTCCTCAGGGCCACCATCCCCAACTTGAAGCTTGCTGGTGACAGTGTACACCCTTAGGGTAGCTGTTCATTAGCTGGAACTAGGTCAGTAAGCATTGTCGAGGAGATTTTAAACACTGCAAAATAACACTCACATGTGGCCCACAGCTGTCAAGCATCTGCATTAAGGCTGAAGGTGGGGAGGGGTTTCAGCTTCAAACACAACAGTGAACTGAAGCATACATCCAAAGCTAGCTAAGAATGGCTATATCTGAACACATTCAAGGTTATGAATTGCCCCAGACATAACCCAGACTCAACAGCAATAGTAAAGCCCCTGTGTAACCTCCAAGGGCTGTGCACATGAGCTGGCCTTACAATCTGGCAGAGTTGGGGGACCTTTGTAGGGAAGACAGACCAAATAATGCTAAGTCAAGATGTGCCATGCGAGTATTCTCCTTACCAGGAATAGTGACTGCTGTAGTTCACTTAGGTGCTTCAACAAATCATTGGTTTGAGGGTGTTCACACTTATGCAACCCCCATATTGTACGCATCTCATTCAGTATCCTCACGACTAACACATTTGTTTGATTCTTGATTGGATTGCACAGGTCAAATGTCACATATCAGGTGTGTGTAATGTTTTCAAATGCAGTACCGTGGCCCCATTTCATATCTTAGAAAAGGCTGGCATGTCAACAGGTGTGTGTACTTTCCTCATATTCATATTAAGCTTTGAAGGTCATTGGTGTAGCCAAATATTATTGCACATACATGCACTGCTGATGATGAGATCTGCAAATCAAATGTCAGTCATTAATTAGTGACATCAGTCCTCATATCATCCCAGTTATGTGTCAAACAAACACATAGGGGTTGTGAGGAATAGAGAAAGCATAACTCCCAGACATCTATTCGTTCAGCAATGATTTGTACAATTGTGAGGTATGGTCTACAGTAGACGCCAGTGTGCTATACAGGTGCACAACGATAATGTGTACATGGGTGCGGTGTGTTCCGGGGGAAGGGACATCACCTACTAACATGACTCATGTATCCCAAAGATGTATATTGTTAGTAACAGGGATTAAGAATGGCTGCAATGCATGATGTTGAGTGCCATGCATCATGCATGTCAACTGTTAGGTAATGTGAGGTCTGTGTAATTTCTTTGTGCCACCTCACCTGTAAGTGTGTGTGTGTGTGTGTGTGTGTGTGTGTGTGTGTGTGTGTGTGTGTGTGTGTGTGTGTGTGTGTGTGTGTGTGTGTGTGTGTGTGTGTGTGTGAGTAAACCATAATGTATAGGAATTAATTTACATATATTGTCTTCCCCTCACAGGTGGCATTGTGGGTTGGGGTCCCCCCCACTGCGGAGAAACTGATGTCAGTGTCTCTGCAAACTCTGAGAATGATGACAGGAATAATGAGGCACAGGCAGGGTTGTCAGGGGCTGAATCTTATGCCATTGGTTAGCATCCCACTTTTTTTCCACCCAATCTCCACAATGTCCACACAGACCCCATCACCAGTGGCCATAGATGAGGGACAGTTGGCGGGTGATGGCATGGGATGGGAAAGTGTGGTGACTATGGCAAGTGTGTCTATAGACACCACCCATAGTCGGATAACGTGAGGTCCCACACAGATGGATGGACAGGGGCACTCATAGGAGGACTGCTGCCCTTTATGACCCTGCCACAAGTGCCACAGCAGGTGTCACCAGATGCATGTTTTAGACCATCATGAAGGCATAGGCATGTATGGAATGTTACACCAGAGATGGTTTGAGGCTCCAGAGGGCTACTCAACCTGCTGTATGTGACAGATGCCCACTGTTATTATGTGGAGGTCATGGATAGACGGTTGGGTGAGATGGTGGCAATCCTCAACCATGGGATGTCTGTGCTAGAGCATGTGGTGAGAGTAGGGTGCCGCCACATGGACATGGGATGGCAGCATGAACAGCTGAAGGTCTACGTGGCCATGCAACATGTCACTCCCACTCCCACAGTGGTAGTACCAGCAGCTCCACTGCAGGGGGAATGCTGTCCACACCATGATGCATCAGGCCATGGGCATGTGGTTCTGGCCGGTCCCAAAAGAGACACAGATGATCCAGCAGACAACTGTCATCATCAGGGGAGTGTACCATATCTGACCTTCTGCCTGGTGGTGCCCGTGCAACCCCTGGCAGGCCCAATTCCCATGTCCATGTCCAGACACAGTGAACTGTACACCCTGCCATGTATGGTCCACAGCTGTCAACATACCCCTGTATAGGGAAGGCACATGGCAGAACTGTGTGCATCCATACACACACACACACACACACACACACACACACACACACACATCACTATCTCAGATAGGACACCTTCATACATACACACACCACCTCTGCACAGCCCATTTAATATAAGCAACCACCTAACCCACACACATGATGTTAACCAAATGACTCAGCCTAGACTTCTGGAAAACCCACACCACATCCTGTGCATATGATGTTACCTGTGCCACATCCCTGTCATCCATACCATCGATGCAGGGACATGCTAATATGCTTCGAATGCTCAGGGTGAATGTACTACAGTTTAGCAATGTAATGCTGTTTAAAGTGTCAGCTGGCATGTTTAATGCTTACATATCAGAGTGTGTAGCTGTCCAGCCATAATGCATTATTGCCGTTATTAACACTGACCGAATGTGGTCTCCATAATGTATTCTGTTCTTGTTCTAGGTATCTGTGTGTCAGGAGGATGTTGGCTTGCTGTCCTTTCCTACAAGGTGTGTGGCAGTGTGGTAAGACATTGACTGTGTCATAATCAGGGTACAGCTGAACACAAGTAACAAGTCTGTATGACAGTTATTGCATGTGCCACATGGGTGATAGGTCTGTGGGGTGTATACAGGTAAGTGCATGGTGGCTGATGTAAGTGGCTCTTGTACAGTGGACAATGGTAAGTGTACTGGATGACACACACCAAAAGTTTGTGAATAATACATACACAGAGGCTTTTATGTTGATGCAACACACAGAGTACTGTTCACATGGATGTATTTCACTTTGCAGAGAACTCATTCTTGCAAATGTAATTCCACCAAGACCGAATTGCCAAAACCTCAAATCACTTAATAATCAGTCTGCCAAATTTCATTTCACTGAAAACAGTAGTGGCAGGTTATATGTCCTGTTCTCCACTGTAGTGCAATCCTGGAGTTGGTATTCATAGTTGTGGTGGTGTGGGATGGCGTAGACCCACACCTAGTTAGATTAACAACTACTTATCCTCTTAACATAGACTCGACAGTATAACAGCACACTACATGTGGGGATACGCACAACACTACCCCCAATGTGGGGAGCTGTACCCCTAATGACCACCACCAAATATATATACTAACTGCAGTATTGCTGTACAGCTGTACAGTGGGGAAAAGGGCATTTACACTGCAACTACTAGTTCTGGTGAAATGAGATTCCACAAGATGATTCATTTGCAATTTCAGCTTTTGCTAATTTAGTCTCGGTCAAATGAACACCTGGGAAATGGTTTTACTGCAAACTAAAGGAGATCCCTTCACACACACACACACACACACACACACACACACACACACACACACACACACACACACACACACACACACACACACACACACACACACACACACTTGCCAACACTGAGATTAGAACCCCACCTATGTAGTTATTGCTACTAATGTGTTCTGCCTTAATTGCACACACCACAGAGCTTGTAGGGTGAGGTGTGTTCCGAGGTTCCTGTAAAGTGGACATCACCAGGCCTTGTACAGTGTGGCACTGGGGGATGTACTAGGTGTGAATGGATACATCATACTATAACATATTGACTTATACACATTGACAAACACATACAGTCAACCACACCTTTTACACACCTGGGTTTAGCAGCCCTGACTATCCTGTCAGTCAGGACATACTGTTTCATAGTTCAGGCACACAGTACAGGCCTTATTAGGATGAAGATTATTGTCAGATAATTGTGAGGTTGATAGAAACAGCAGACCACATACAGTGGACCTTGGGACATGTAGTGGGAGTGCCACTGTCTAAAATTTGAGAGCCAACCTCCAAGTGGACATAGTACTCATTCAAACACAGGATACTGTACTGACACACAAATGTTCACAGATTTGGGCTTCCACAGATTAGAACACCTGGCTATGTAGTTGTTGCTACTACAGTGACACACATTTACTGCATCAACACAGACTGTAAGGTGATGACTGTTCCATGGCTCCTGTACTGTGGCCAGCATCACCAGCCCCTGTACAATATGGCAATGCACCGTGTGTGGGGAGACTAAGGCCTCAAACAACTGCCTTAATCACTCTGTATCCAACACTCCTTGTTCTGCCTAACAACAAAACATACAGCACTTGCAGGTCATGAACCCAGGACCCTGCACAACATAGCCAAAGCAATCTACCAGTAAGCCATCTCTAATGTATGGCTTTAGGATGTTTTCTCAAACAGTCAGTCATACAGTCATCACCAGATCATATATATGACTTCACATTTCTCTTTGTCATCCATCACACAACCAAGTTGTATAGCATATGAACCCTCACCAATTTTGAGGCACACACCCCAGTACAACACCAGGGTACAGAGGCCAACATGCTAGAGGTGGGTGGCACCCACACAGTGGACAGACTGCGTGCAGGTAAGGGCCTAGTGGGGATTAGTACACTAATGTATCAGACATTGTATCTGTACTGTATATACATCCATGTGTCAGGTCCGATTGTAGTTGTGGATAGGGTATTCTAATGCACAGAGGTGCACATCTATGGTGAGGACAGAACATTGTGTATTATTGGGGTTAGTACTGTAAATGTGCAGACATGCTGCATCCATCCTGTACCAAGGCCACATGTGAGTCTGCTGACAATACCTCCCTCTCACAACTACCTAGGATCCTCAGGTCTACATATGGGACAACAGCCTAAAGCTGATGAGTATGGCATAGTTCTGTTGTTGCCTGGCAATACCCCAGGCATGTGAAGGGCATGCAATTTACCATGCACACAACTATCAGTAATAGCTATATTGCTTTATGCGCATGTTCACTTGTGGTGGGGTTAACTGCATTGCATCACAATGGTCACCACTGGGGCCTATTTGATGTGAATTCAACATTCCTGTAGCATACCTCACAACTTGTTAGTGCCAAGACATCTGGACAGAGGCCAGCAAAATGGGGTGGACAAATGACCTAAGATAGGGACATGTGTGACACATCAGTGGTATACAATGTATATAAATTGTGTACACACCCCTGTTAAGATGCAAGGTGTTCCTGTTACATACAAATTAGGACCACAATATGTCATTCCACACCTCTTCCAGTCTTTAATGCGACCCATAACATGAACAGTTCACTTCTAAAATCAAGCATCTGGACTCATGTATTGCATCTACAAGGCTGGCCACCTATGAGGGTGGCAGATGTCATATCAGCATGATGTTTCAGTCAGGTATGATACTTCATGCTGCCATATATGTCAGTACACTCACTGTGGCCTATTTGGCTACAATATAACATACACAGGCATTGTTAAAGCACACAGACCACTTACAACTACGTATAGGTTGCAACCATCTGGATATTCAAGACACATCTGTACAGAGGAATGTACAATGGTTTAACTTGCTGCATGTAAGGCAGATGATGTTACCACACCATATAAATGAATAGCAGCAGGAGGTGGTCAACAGCCGTACATGGTACACACATCAAAATTGTATAAGCCGCACAAGATATGATCCTTACACACACAGTCACCAGTATTGGGAATAGAATGCCTGCCTATCTGGTTATTTCTAGTATAGTGTGACACAGTTATCAGATGCGCCAAAGAGCTTATACATTTCCACCTTGTCCAAAGGTACTTGTAAGGTAGATAACAACAACAGGACTACTAATTGGAGTGAGAGGAAGTGTAAAAGGTAGTACATAGGTAAAAAATGGTATAACCCACACACTACAAGATTCTCACACAGACATCCAAACAGTAGCCAATAAGGAGATTAGAACTCCTGCCTATCTAGTTATTTCTACTATAGTGCTACATGGTTATTAGACATGCCACAGAGCTTATACATTTTCCCCTAGTCCAAAGGTACTTCTAAGGTGGATGACAGCAACAGGACTACTAAATTGGAGAGAGGGGAAGTCTAAAGGTTAGTACACAGGACAAAAATGGTGTAACCCCCACACTACATGATTCTCACACAAACACACATCCAAACAGTTACCAGTATGACGATTAGAACTCCTGCCTATCTAGTTATTTCTTCTATAGTGCTACGCAGTTATTAGATGTGCCACAGAGCTTATACAATTTTGCCTACTCCAAAGGTACTTCTAAGGTGGATGACATCAACAGGACTACTAGATTAGGGCAGGGGGAAGTGTGAAGGGTAGTACACAAGTCAAAAATGGTATATGCCAGACACTACATCACACACATACACACACACATGCACACACACACACACACACACACACACACACACACACACACACACACACACACACACACTTGCCAATATCGGGATTAGAACTCCTGCCTATCTAATTATGTCTATGCAGTTACTGCACATGCTACAGAGCTTATTGAACTTTCACATGGCCAAAGCTGTTGATGGGTGCACAGCTGAGATAAAGTATTACAGGTGGCAGAAAGTCTGCCTTCAGTTCCACCCTTACATCATGTTAGTTCTTTCTGTCTTGCATTGCAAATATCATTATGGCTTGGCACTTTACCAGGTTATTGAATCATTAAGTGTGGCACACCTGGGAACCATCAGCAGTACTCATTCATCACAGAAGTAGCCCCAGTACTTACTAGTAATGTCCACCCCTCCTGGCAGGAATGAAGGGCAGTTTTCTGTGCTTTCACCCATTAACCTGGTGCACTTATCCATTCTGAGGCACTGTTGCAACTGCCTCATGTACACAGACAACCCTCCCCTCTAAACTACAGACACTCAGACCTGTGAGAGTTACCCATATATCACCCAATGTGGACATATGCACTCTCCAGAAAAAAATGGACTAGCAGGTCAAAAGGATAAGATCAACACCTGCACCACACCATGTGGAACACATAGCTCACCATGACACCCATTTTGACAGCCATGACATACAGTGAAAAGCCACACACCCACCTTCACAGAGGAACTCAATGGACATTTACCCAAATAGCACAGACCAGCAAGACAGGCACTCACTCAGACACCATGACATAGTACATGTCAAGTGACATATATTTAACCTACAGTGTGCCACTCAACCTAAGCTCCTAAGGCTAACCACCTTGCACAATATAGTGATCATGGGTAACTCAGTACTGAGGCACACACATATCCCACTCACTAAGATGAATATGGAGCAGGTAACAGCTAAATATCTATTATATGCCAGCATCCAACACATGACACAGCCAGTCATGGCACTCCACAACAACTATGAATATCACTCTGAATCCATGTGGGTGTGAATGACCTGGGACATACCTCCCTGGACCACATGACAAGAGACATGGTTGAACTCTCTGATTATGTGACCCAGCCAGGTGTGACAGTAGCCCTGAGCAGTATACTGTTGTCACCCATAATGATGCTGTGATACTATCAACAGATGATTGACTGCAACATTGGCTTACATGTTTTGTGTCATTCTCAGGGGATCCAGTATCTCTCTGCTTGGGATGACATGATTGACAGAACTCAATTACTCGCCACATATGTCCTACATCTGTCAGTGCTGGGTTTCCAGGTACTGGCTAAGTGTCTTGCCACCCCTATAATGCCTTATTAGGCAGTGTTCCTAATGTAATAACCACAATAACAGCTAGTCATGTATTCAATCTGAGGGTCATGCTGCTCAACACTAGACATCTAACTGTCAGGATGCAGTCACTCAAAGCACTCACTGGAGTGGAGGACATTAATATTTCTGCTGTAATACAGAGGTGGCTCAAAGTATCTAACAGCAGCCATGCAGTATCAGGCTATTCCACAGCTGTCAGCCCCCAAACACGGACCACACCACACCTCCACAGGTGGTGTTGTCTCCATATTCATTATGGATAGGAACACCTCCAGACTAGTATCCCAGCATAATGCATTGGAGATACTTCCAGTATAACTGCCTTGTGGTAATAGTGCAATACAGACCATAGCCTGCTATGGGTCCACATCTATATCCCTAGACTGTCAATGCACATTCCTCAACACCCTGCCATCTATGATGGTCCAATGCAACATTGACATAGCATGAGACTTCAACTACCCCTCCATCACCTGTGGAAAGTAGCCAAGTGCCAGGACAGTGGCCCAACACTTCCTTGGATTCACCATTTCCAATGCCCTGGACCAGCTCATACTGACCCCTGATAGAGGATACAACAACCTTGACCTGTGTTGATTACTTAAATATGGGACTGTTGCTCATCCACAGTTGCCAATCCCTACCTGGTGAGATCCACACAGGCTGTAACCAACATGGAACTCAATATGTCAGCCACACCCCCCACAAAGGTACCCACCTTGCAAGACCTCTCCAAAGTTGACTTTGCAGCCATAAAACCAGGGGTGAATGACTTCACTGCACCCATGGCAATGGGAAATAGCTGCATGACTGGCAAATCATACACATATGTACTGTACAAACAGGTACATGAATGCATGGTACTAGCCATAGCCAACAGAACCCAGACACTGTCCTACAAACACTGGGATACAATGTGATGGCCCCCTTCCATTACTAAAGTGTACAACAGAAGGAGGACACTGTTGCAGAAGATGATGATGTCCCATGACTGCTGAACTCCCTTATTAGCCTCAAACACAACTTGGGATCCCTCATGGAATCCCCTACTGGCATCTATGAAGGCAGACATGCAGCAGACACTGATGGCAATCACAAAAGCCTTTGATAGTTACATCAACAACCTCCACAAAATTAAACACGAGTGGTTTGAGTTACTGCACAATGCTAATACCTATCCTGAGACATCAGATATTGGCCACAGTCTTGGCAACACATTCAGTGCCAGCTATACCCTTCCACCCTACAATGGTACAATCACAATGGCAGATGGCTGGCAGGCACCCAGCAGTACTGCAGGCCAGGTTAGAACAGTATTGTCCACAGGCAAGAATACAGCTTCCATGGGACACCAACATATCCATTCCATGGCTGTGTTCTACATGACATACAATGTGACCTTGGACAAAATCTGTGGGCAGGGGTGCTCTGAGTAGAATGGCTGCCCATCCAGTCCATGTTGAGAGTGTCACTGCTGCAATAACCAGGCACATGTTTTGGTCTGTAATGGATGCACAGGCATGTAACAAACGTAAAACCAGACAAATGCTCAGGCTGGTTGAAGAAAAACTCCCTGGTGCACATGATGATTTTTGTGAACTCATTGGGGTCCTGCGTGAGGGCAATGACATCGCTGATAGACAGTGGGGTCAGGTCATGGCACTCCTCTACTGTGGAGTATCTGTGCTTGAATATTTGGTGAATGGGAGGCAGCAGCCAAATGGAGGTAGCACAGCACCACAATCAGCTGGGTGTGTACGTGGCAGTGCACCATCACTCTCCTGTACAGGAAGTAATACCAGCAATACTGAGGGTGACGTGATGTCCATGCCAAAATGCAGCAGGGCATAGGCACATGGCCCTGGCCAGTCCGAACAAGAACGTGGATCCAGTGGACAATTGTCACCATCAGGAAGCAGTACTATGTCTGGCCTTGTCCCTGCCCATGATACCCCTGGCAGGTCCAGTTCCCATGTCCATGGCTGGAAAAGGTGAACTGGACACCCTGCCATATACAGGCCACAGCTGCCCATAACACATCAGTGTAGGGCAGCCACATGATGTGTCTGTCTGCATGCAGACACAAACACACACACACATCACAATCAGTAAAAGTCACTTCCACACACATGCACCACACCTGCACAGGCCATGTCATTTCCACACCGCAAACACACACCCATACTGTCAACCGAATGGCACAGCCTAGGCCTCTGGCAAAACCACACCCTGTGCATATGATGAAACCTGTGCCAGATCCCTGCCAATAAAACCATTGATGCAGGGACTTGCATATATGGGTCTGATTCATAGGGTGATCTTACTAAATTGTAGCTATGTAATGCTTTGTAAGTTGCTGTCATCTGGTATTTATAAGGGGTATCCATCATAGTGTATGTACAGTATTAGCCATAATGTGTTATTGCTATTATTAATGTTGAGTGAATGTGTTCTCACATGCTGTATCCTGTTTATGTTCTAGGCATCTGTGTGTCAACAGGATGTGGCCCTGCAGCAAGACCTAAGGGTATGGCAATGTGGTAACACATCAACTATGTCTTAGACAGGGTATATCTGTATCTGCACAGATTTCTCAGGTCTGTAACACAGTGATTGCATATGCCTCACAGATTATAGGGCTGTGGGTTGTACATAGGTATTTGTTGATTTACAACATCTGTTGTAGAGTGGCGAATGGTATGTGTTGTGGTTTGGACATACCTCTGATTGATAATAACCACAGCCACAGGGGATATTCATCAACCAAACACACTGAGATTACTATTCACACACACACACACACACACACACACACACACACACACACACACACACACACACACACACACACACTTGCCAGTATAGAGATCTATAGGTTCATTGCTTCATATGTGTGTACTAGGTGAATGGACCTAAAGGCTCTACAAGGCTATCCCAAGGTAATACCATAGCATCAGGCCACATGACAATAGTTCCCAGTGTGGCTCATGAATATAGTCACTGGAGTGGTCCCCAGCGGTGGGTATTGTATTCCCCATTCACTCATCCAGATTTCTATTGTGGGTGGCCAGTGATGTGCACTGATTCACATGTATGTGATTTATATTCCATAAGATGGACAGTGTCTAGGTTGTGAACCTGTCCCACAAGCATGTCCTTTGAAGTGTGGAAGTGTGTTTGAGGTCTTTGGGGCATGGTGTGTGTACAGATTTGTATCTTCAAATGTAGCATTCCTGATCTAGTTTGGTGAGACATGGCTGTATAACTGAGGTAGTCATTGCACTTATATAGACAGTATGATACAGGAATTCATTGAAGTTATTGGAGTCTGTCCATATGGGGCATGTGTATAAAGCATGGTATTCTCTTTGTGGGGTACATTTGCAGACTACACTTGTTGCAGGTGCCCAGTGAGGTACATGGCAAAAGGGCCACTGTACATATTGATTGGGCTTCTGAGGGGATGGAACAGGGTGACCATGTATTTTACTTGCTGGATAACACACACTTAGGAGATGTAACACATCAAAGTACTTTCTGATGTCAGTGGCACTGTTGTGGTCAACAGACAGCTGACTGCCAACCTGTGTTCCCCATTCTGTTATAACAATGTCACTGTTCAGTGGACTACCACTAATGTATTACTTCATGTGAGCCATGGTGTTCCCAAAGGTAATATCAGCACATCTCTTGGCATTGAGGTAATGTCCAGGGTTTTGACCACAGTCATAGGTGTCAGAGTGGCCTTTGTGCATGGTGTCAACATTACATAGATTGGGATTGCTACCACCCACCTTACTGTTGTATGCAAACATTTTCAGCCAGGGTGCCTTTGTGTTCTCCTGCACCTCAGAAGGGTAGATCCCAAACATGAGAAGACATGGGTGCATACCCTATGTGACACCAGTCATGTCTGGTCATCGGTTTGACATGGAGTCCACTGCAATTACACCATGAGTACTATCTGTGAGGGAGTTTGCAAGAGAACTACTGATATAGTGGTTGATGCCTAGCCAACTGTGTTTGTGTATGATTCCTGGGTGGAGAGGGGTCCCTGAGTATTAGAAGGGTTGTCTATATTGTTAACTGTTCAATACTGTCACATAGTCATTGCACATGGCACTACACATTTAGGGCTGTAGATTGTCTACACCAACCTCTACAGTGTTTGACAACTGTTAGCCTTGTAATGTGGACATTGGGGTATTACTAGGTTATCAATATAATAATTTAGCAAAACCCACCCCCAATGGATCCTGTTATTACACAATCACACCAAAATCTACCCAGGATACTGATAACAGACAGAGACACACACACACACACTTGCCAGTACTGAGTTTCAAACCCCTCTCTATCTATGTATTGCTATTACAGTGTTAGGCATTTATCGCACATGCCACAGAGCTTATAGGATGGATGCTGTCCCAAGGTACTTCTAAGGTGAGGAACATCACCAGCCTTTGTAAATAATGGCATTGGGTGATGTAGCGGGTGAGAGATTTCATAAAATACTTTACCCTACTGACAGATTTACCAGGAGTGAGGTTCAACTCCCTGTCTAACGATGGTTTCAGATCTTTATATTATGCATTTATCTCACACACCACTGAGCTTACATGGTTTAGGGTTGCCAAAAGGTACTTTTAAGGTGAATGATATCTGCAGGACTGCTAAAGTAGGACACTGAGAATTGTACTGGGTGTATATATACACACACACATATATATATATATATATATATATATATATATATATATATATATAGATATATATATAGATAGATAGATAGATATATATATATATATATATATATATAGATACACACACACACACACACACACACACACACACACACACACACACACACACACACACACACACACACACACACACACACACACACACACACACACACACACACACACACACACACCCTTGCCAGGAATGAGATTCAAACCCCTACCTATGTAGTTATTGCTACTACATTGTGACACATTTCTCACGTGTCACGGACCGTATAGGTAGAGCAGCGTCCAAACATACCTCTAAGATGAGTGGCATCAGCAGCTGTTGTAAAGTATTACACTTTGAAATGTACTGGCTGTGTATGGACACAAAATATTTCAACCTACAGATATACACACACAAACAGATACACTTTTACAATTGCCAGAACTGAGATTAGAACTCTTACCTAAGGAGTATTTTGCATTACAGTATCACACAGTTATCACGAGCACCAAGGAGCTTATATGTTGGAAAGTTATCCAAAGGTATCTTTGAAGGTGAGTTACATCAGCAGCAGTGCTAAAGGTGGGGTATGGGAAGTGTAGTGAGTGTGAATGGTCTCAAAATCATATCTTTACAAAGATACCCACACACTTTCTTATACAAACACGCACATTTTCACAGTTGACAGGACTGAGATTAAAGCTCCTACCCATCTAGTTTGCTATACTATAGTACCATGCACTTATTGCGAGCACCACAGAGCTTATACACTAGAGAGTTGTCCAAAGGTATCTTTGAAGGTGAATGACATCAGCAGCAGTGTTAAAGGAGGGGTAAGGAAAGTGTAGTGAGTGTGAATGGCCTCAAAATCATGTCTCTATACATTTTTACAGTTGCGAGGACTGGGATAAGAACTCCTACCTACCTAGTTTGCTACACTATAGTATTAAACAGTTATTGCAAGCACCACATAGCTTATAGAGCTACAAGCTGCCCAAAGGGATACTTTAAGGTGACTAACATCAGCAGGAGTGCTAAAGTAGGGCAATGGGAAGTGTAATGAGTATGAATGACCTCAAACTCATTCATCTAGAAACACACACACACACACACACACACACACACACACACACACACACACACACACACAAATTTACATTTGACAAGACTGCGATTACAAATGCTGCATGAATACTTATTTGTACTATAGTGTTATATAGCTATCACAAGCACCACTGAGACTATAGGGCTGAGGGCTAACAAAAGGAATTTCTACAGTGAATGACATCAGCACATCATGTGATATAGGCCAATGGGATGTGTATTGGTGGGAATGGCCTCATAATGGGATTATCTCTGTCACTGTCTGTCTCTCTCTCTTCCCCACATCTCTGTGTGCGTATATTTGACATATTACATCATATTGGCCTTAGATATTTGTGAGTATTCCTATCCAGTGTGTATGTGTGTGTGTATGTGTGTGTGTGTGTGTGTGTGTGTGTGTGTGTGTGTGTGTGTGTGTGTGTGTGTGTGTGTGTGTGTGTGTGAACTATAAATGGTGTACAATTTGGTGTGTGTGCACAGATATCTGCCAATAACAGTTATCTATATTCCACTATGTTGTAAGACATGGGCTTCATTTCTCATGTGTGTGTGTGTGTGTGTGTGTGTGTGTGTGTGTGTGTGTGTGTGTGTGTGTGTGTGTGCGTTGTGTGCGTGTGTGTGTGTGTGTGTGTGTGTGTGTGTGTGTGTGTGTGTGTGTGAAGTATAAATGGTGGACAATTTGGTGTGTGTGCACAGAAATCTGCGAATAACAGATATCTATACTCCACTGTGTCGTCAGACATGGGCTTCATTTCTCTAAGTGTAGGAGCATGCCCAGTTTGACCTTCTATATTGAGTGTGTGCGAATCCATTCCCGGGAGAATTGTGCTCCAGTCCAGGATTTTGTGTGTTACAGCTACACCTAGCAACCAGTTTCATAGGTTCATAGGTTGGTACTAGGCTATTGGCCCTAAGGCCTATACAAGCTTAGCCAAATAATTCCCCAGATATGTCTTCCTACAATATTTACTTCCCTGGACCCCTGTCTAGCAGGATGACTGACGTGATCCCCGGGGTGAATTTCCTATCTCCCATCCAATCATCGAGGTTCCTTTTGATGAGATCCAAGGAGGTGCTCTGCTTGACATGTATGGGCAGTCTATTCCAGAGTATGGGGAGTCTCTGTGTCAGAAACCAATCCCTCCAGCATGTCTTTTATTGTGATGACAAGATTTAGATCCCTGGAGCATGTGGCTCTGAAGGATTGGGATTTCTTTATGTGGAGCATGTCCAACAGCTCAGGGTTTGACATGGCCTTGTATGTTAAGCAGAGATCGCCTCTGAGTAGACAATATGCCACAGAGTATAGATGGAGTTTTTTTAGACAGTCAGCAAAGGGCATCTGCTTTAGGCCTGTGATTCTTTTAGTGAGGAATTTCTGCGGCCTTTCCAGCTGTTGCAGATGTCTTGTGAGATACATACCAAATGGAACATTGTACTCTATAATGGGTCTAATGAGGGATGAGTACAGTTGGACAATGACCTCCTTTTTTCTGGATGAAGAACCCTTAGTGATGAGGTCTGCCACATAGAAGGATTTCTTGACTGTTGTGGTGATGTGGTTATCGAAGGTGAAACCACTGTCCACCTGTGTCCCTAAGTCTCTCATCACACTTTTGGTGTTTAGTGTACTGCCACCTATGTGCTAATTCATGCATACATGTTTTTTCCCAAAGGGGATAACTATACATTTCTTGGCATTAAGCTTGAGCCCATGGCTCTAGCACCAAGCATCTGTTTCTGTAAGGCTCTTTTGTAGAATATCCACATAATTTGGGGATTCAATAATGGCTCCCAGTTTGCAGTCATCTGTGAACTTTGTTAGACAGAGTCCCTCTTTTTCATTAGAAGTTTGGAACGACAGTCCCAAATGAAAGAATATCCCCTTTTACTTGTTGGGGGGGATTTATTGTCCAAAGGGGTTTGCTAAGGTTCAAAATTTATTGGAAAGGGGGAAACGTAAAATTATCCCAAGGGGTATGACCAGGTTAGATAGGCTGTGTGGAATTATGTCCAAATTTGGGAATTTTGAACAGAACGGGTTAGGGGAAAAAGTTTGGTTTCCCCCAAATGGGGGAGTAGGTTTTAAATTCCAATGTTTTGTTTATTTAATAAATTTTTAGTTTAGGTTGAGACTTGGGCAGAGTTTGACCAAATTTGGATGGGTAACTGTTTGTGATTTTAGTGGGCACAAAACCTGAGGTGGGTATTTAAAATGACACTTATAGGGGGTTCTTTGGTTTTAAAAAGGTGTATTGGGCCCTGGATGCGTTTTTTTCTTTTGGGGTCTTTCTCCGTTAAAATTTTTTTTTTTTTTTTTTTTTTTTTTTTTTTTTTTTTTTTTTTTTTTTTTTTTTTTTTTTTTTTTTTTTTTTTTTTTTTTTTTTTTTTTTTTTTTTTTTTTTTTTTTTTTTTTTTTTTTTTTTTTTTTTTTTTTTTTTTTTTTTTTTTCCCCCCCCCCCCCCCCCCCCCCCCCCCCCCCCCCCCCCCCCCCCCCCCCCCCCCCCCCCCCCCCCAGGGAAATTGTATGGTTTCTTTTTTTAAATTTTTTTTAAAAGGGGGGGCCCCCCTTTTTAAAAGGGGGGCAAAATTTTGAGGTTTAGAACTTCTAAGGGCCCAAAAAGGGAGTTTTTGTTTTTAATCCTTTTTTCCAGGGAAATTTTTGGCCCCCCCCTTTTTTTTTTCTTTTCTGCAACAGTTTCTTCTTTCTGTTGTATAGTTTATTTATGGCAGGGGCCCACCAGATTGGCTTTCTTTTTTTTGGAAGAGAGCGTCTTGGTTCTATTTGGCTGGCACAATTCATTCACAAGTGGATGTGCTCGTACAGTGCCTTAGTGTAGGATTTAGCAGTTGAACTTTCAGCTCCCATCTGCATGAGTGCCATGAAGTTTGTCACTTCTGACTTAAGTAGCATAAAGTTGACTTTGGAGAATTTTTTATGCAGGTTTCCTTACTGGGGGGTGGGGGTGGGATGTGGATGTCAAGGGTGATTTGCTTATGGTCATACGTGACCAATGAAGGGGAGACCACTGGTGTGGAGCATCTATCTCCCATGTTGGTAATGACCAGGTCTAGAATACTGGTGCCCCTGGTGGGACAATGGATTAGTTGATCCAAGGCGTTGGAATTTATGAATTCCAAGAACCGTTAGGAAAAGGTGTTGGTACCCGAGTAGTTTTCCCAGTTAATGGCAGAGTAGTTGAAATCACCCAGTATTAGGGTGTTTGGTTGTATCTTAATATTTTCCAGTATGTGTAGAAAGGTGTAGTGAGAATCTTGGGGCAGGGTGGGGGATCTGTAGCAAGCTACAATTTGGATTGCAGTCTTACCTAGTGTTAGTTGCACCTGGAGAATTTCAGATGCATTGTGTTGGGCAACTAGCCTGGAGGTGTGAATATCCTTGGTGAAAATGGACACTCCTCCACCTTTAGTGTTTCGGTCTTGGTTTGGTGGCCGAAAAGTGTGGTAAGAGTTGTAGCCTGGTATTGCAGGAGTGCTCTCTGGAGTCTTGTCTCAGTTACTCCACAGATATCGATGTTCTCCATTTTTAGGAGTGCCTCGAAAGAGTGCATTTTGAGGTTTAGACTTCTAGCATTGAGTAGCATTATCTTCAGATTTTGCATGCTTGTATATGTTACGGTGGTGTTTTTTTTCCTTTTACCTTGCCTAAAAATGGCACTATAGAGGGGGCAAGGGCTTTAGCCAGTAACCTAAATCCCAGGGGTGATAGGTGCAGAATATCTCTGGCAAAGCATCGTGGTGTGTCGATCATGTCATCCCAGTAGACAGATACTGGATCCCTTTTAATGACACCAGAAGCTTAGCCAATTGTTGAAGTCAATCATTTTGTCCTTATACTGTGGTATCACTCTGGGCGAAGGCAGGATGCTGCTCAGGGGCTAGGTCATACCTGCCTGGGCCACATGATCCGAGAGCTCTTCCATGTCTCTTTTCATGTAGTCCAGGGAGGTACGTCTCAAGTCATTCACTCCAACATGGACAATGACAGAGTTGTATTTGTACTTGTTGTGGAGTGACTTGAGTGCATACATTATGTGGCGGATCCTGGCACCCAACAGGCAGCTGACTGTAATTTTCTCTTGCTCAGCCTGGGGAGTGGGACATCAGTGTGCCTAACTATAGAGTCACCTATGACTAAAGTGTTGGGTGCGTTGTCTTGCCTTAGGGGCTGTTGTTTGGTGGCACATTGGTTTTTGAGCTATGTGTCACTTTGGTTACGACTGGTTTCTGCAGGATATCTGTAAATAGGTTGCCAATATGGAGACACAATGGGACGTAACATATGGGGGATACTGTAACTATTGCTGTCTGTGCTGCTTGTGTAACATGGTTGGTTGTAGCATAGATTTTCTGACATATGTACTGTTTTACACTGTGATGTAACATGTTACCAACTACTGACAGTTATCATTCTTTGCTCACAGTTATTTACCAGGGAAATACAAGATGAATGAAGCTGAGACCAATATTCTGAGGCATAGACTACACATTCTGGCACACACCTGCCATTATGGAAGGGTAGCTGCAGACAATAGACTGTTGGTTTTGTGTAAATGGTCCAGCACCTTGTTAGTATGCTGGCTGGGGATCCCCTTCTTGTGCTTTTCTCAACTTAATCGAATGGCCATATCCTGCTGGGGCCATACCTCTCAGCTGTACAGATACACCCAGGCTATCCAGAGGCAGGACTCATATATCTGGTCAGTTTACCTTCACATTGTGGTTTACAAGCAATTTTGTGGTGATTCACTCATGGGTTTGTATGGGTATAGTATGGGCAGACATTAGTTTCAGACTTCACACACTCCATGACATTCATGCTTCTACACCCCCCTCTGTTATTCTCTCCTCTTCCTACCATTATGAAAGCAATATGTCAGAGGTATCCCTATATTTGGGCCTTTATCCCAGTAGCATGTATGGCCTGGTCCACAGTTCTTGCAGTAGGACATGGGGAGGCATACTACTGGCATTTGTCAGCATGGCCTTGCATTTGTTTTCTATTTACTGTGTTAGGTTGTTAGTTAGGACCCCCTGAAATTCCATACATTGGCACTATGGATGAGGCACAGGCCTTTGCCAGAGGACTGTAGGCCTTTTGAGAGTGCTGCAGGCCATCTGTAGCAGGGCAGTGCATTCTGTCACTCATACATTCCCAGGCGGCAAGCCAATGGATTACCCTGGGATGACAGTGGTATGTGGTTGAGGTGTTCCCGTCAATCCTTCCTATTCATACTGATCCATGAGTCTGGATGTGGAAAGGTTGCTGCTTACAGCTAGGAACATACCTGCATGGGACACCTATTCAGCATGCAGCATCATCATGTATGTATTCCCATACAGAAATGGGGTCATGCTGTACTCATTCCCTACAGCAAGGATATAACCTGTGATAAACCTGTGGCTGATGGTGGGGTGAGCTGAGTGCATGTGTGATATGGAAGCTACTGGCACCTGACTCACAGATATACCTGGGACATTCTCCTTATGCAAATGTAATTCCACCAAGACCGAATTGCCAAAACCTCAAATCACTTAATAATCAGTCTGCCAAATTTAATTTCACTGAAAATAGTAGTGGCAGGTTATATGTCCTGTTCTCCACTGTAGTGCAATCCTGGAGTTGGTATTCATAGTTGTGGTGATGCGGGGTGGCATAGACCCACACCTAGTTAGATTAACAACTACTTATCCTCTTAACATAGACTTGACAGTATAACAGCACACTACATGTGGGGATACGCACAACACTACCCCTAATGTGGGGAGCAGTACCCCTAATGACCACCACCAACTTTATATACTAACTCCAGTATCGCTGTACAGTTGTACAGTGGGGAAAAGGGCATTTACACTGCAACTACTAGTTCTGGTGAAATGAGATTCCACAAGTTGATTCATTTGCAATTTCAGCTTTTGCCAATTTGGTCTCGGTCAAATGAACACCTGGGAAATGGTTTTACTGCAAACTGAAGTAGATCCGTTCACACACATACACACACACACACACACACACACACACACACACACACACACACACTTGCCAACACTGAGATTAGAACCCCTACCTATGTAGTTATTGCTACTAATGTGTTCTGCCTTAATTGCACACACCACAGAGCTTGTAGGGTGAGGTGTGTTTCGAGGTTCCTGTAAAGTGGACATCACCAGGCCTTGTACAGTATGGCATTGGGGGATGTACTAGATGTGAATGGATACAACATACTATAACATACTGACATATACACATTGACAAACACATACAGTCATACACACCTTTTACACACCTGGGTTTAGCAGCCCTGAATATCCTGTCAGTCAGGGCATACTGTTTCATAGTTCAGGCACACAGTACAGGCCTTATTGGGCTGAAGATTGTTGTCAGATAATATTGAGGTTGATGAAAATAGCAGACCACATGCAGTGGACCTTGGGACATGTAGTGGGAGCACCACTGTCTAAAATTTGAGAGCCATCCTCCAAGTGGACATAGTACTCATTCAAACACAGGATACTGTACTGACACAGAAATGTTCACAGATTTGGGCTTCCTTAGATTAGAACCCCTGGCTATGTAGTTGTTGCTACTACAGTGACACACATTTGCTGCACCAACACAGACTGTAAGGTGATGACTGTTCCATGGCTCCTGTACTGTGGCCAGCATCACCAGCCCCTGTACAATATGGCAATGCGCAGTGTGTGGAGAGACTAAGGCCTCAAACAACTGCCTTAATCACTCTGTATCCAACACTCCTTGTTCTGCCTAACAACAAAACAAATAGCACTTGCAGGTCATGAACCCAGGGCCCTGCACAACATAGTCAAAACAATCTACCAGTAAGCCATCTCTAATGTATGGCTTTAGGATGTTTTCTCAAACATACCCCACTTTACAGCCAGTTTACAGTAGGGAAGAGACACTGTGCAATTAGGAAGGATTGGTATCTACATATATATATATATATATATATATATATATATATATATATGAAAATAAAAATATACATAGAGAGAGATATATATGTATGGAACTAGATATATGTGTATAACAATATATAGATACATTACCAATAAATATTGAGGTTTGTATATATACATATATATATATATATATATATATATATATATATATATATATATATATATATGTAAAGAGAGAGAGAGATAGATGTATGTATAAAAATATATACATACACACACACACATATATGCATACATGTCTCAGAATATATATACATATACATGTCTCAAAATGCCCATACAAACATATGCTGCTGATAGACCACACATAACAGGGGCAGTATGTACAGATGGATACAAAAGGACCAATGACACTCACATCTGCCCCCCCCCACACAGTCCAAATAAATAGATAAACAGTACACTGCTACAACATCATGATAGGCCATACTCAATGGCCAGACATACAACAACCTCTTAGCAAAACAACTAAAATGACTGAACATGGCAAAGAGAAGTACAGCCATCCAGTAATTCACAAACTGTCAAACAACTCTTCATATGCCTCATCCTTAGCCTTTGCCACACCTGTCTCTTTGCCAAGCACCTCATCTCCTCACAAACCTGCCTACTTTCCTCATCTCTCTGACAGTCCCACTCCTTCTTCCCCATCCCCTTTCTTTGTATACTGTCTTGTACTTCCTCAGTCCACCACCAGGTCTCCTTGTACTACTTCCTCCATCCACATGTCACACCAAGCACCTTTCTAGCCATCTACCTTAGTAGCTCTGCTGTACCTCACCAGATATGTGATAAACTTTCAGTGTCATCCAGTGTCTGTCTTAATCCATCCTCGAACTCCACCTCACAGTCATCTTTTTCCAATTCACACCATGTGATGCTTGCTGATGAACTCACACTCCCCCTCTTATTGATCACCAATATCATCCTGCAGGCCAACATTCTATGCTGCCTAAATACACTTTCCCCTTCACCACTTTACAGTCTCCAATCTCCTTCAAACTGGCCCTCCTACATTGGATATATTCCACCTGTGTGCATCCTACTACAGTCTTGTAACTCACCCTATGCTCCTCCCTTGTGTTATAGTACGTATTCATCATGGCCATGTCCATCTGTTTTGCAAACCCACTACAATATCACTGTCTGCATTCATTTTAACACCATGCATACCCATCACTTCTACAGACCCTCTGTTCCCTTCACCAACATGCCCATTGACATCTGCTGCAATAACCATTCTGTCACCCTTGGGTACAGTCATCACCAGATCATATATACGACTTCACATTTCTCTTTGTCATCCATCACACAACCAAGTTGTTTAGCATATGAACCCTCACCAACCTTGGGGCACACACCCCAGTACAACACCAGGGTACAGAGGCCAACATGCTGGAGGTGGGTGGCACCCACACAGTGGACAGACAGTATGCAGGTAAAGGCCTAGTGGGGATTAGTACACTAATGTATCAGACATACTTGTATCTGTGCTGTATCTACATCCATGTGTCAGGTCCGATTGCAGTTGTGGATATGGTATTCTAATGCACAGAGGTGCACATCTTTGGTGAGGACAGAACATTGTGTATTATTGGGGTTAGTACTGTAAATGTGCAGACATGCTGCATCCATCCTGTACCAAGGCCACATGTGAGTCTGCTGACAATACCTCCCTCTCACAACTACCTAGGACCCTCTGGTCTGCATATGGGACAACAGCCTGAAGCTGGTGAGTATGACATTGTTCTGTTGTTGCCTGGCAATACCCCAGGCATGTGAAGGGCATGCAATTTACCATGCACACAACTATCAGTAATAGCTATATTGCTTTATGCGCATGTTATGTGTGACACATCAGTGGTATACAATGTATATAAATTGTGTACACACCCCTGTTAAGATGCAAGGTGTTCCTGTTACATACAAATTAGGACCACAATATGTCAGTCCCCACCTCTTCCAGTCTTTAATGCGACCCATAACATGAACAGTTCACTTGTAAAACCAAGCATCTGGACTCATGTATTGCATCTACACAGCTGGCCACCTATGAGGGTGGCAGATGTTGTATCAGCATGATGTTTCAGTCAGGTATGATACTTCATGCTGCCATATATGTCAGTACACTCACTGTGGCCTATTTGGCTACAATATAACATACATGGGCATTGTTAAAGCACACAGACCACTTCCAACTACATATAGGTTGCAACCATCTGGATATTCCAGACACATCTGTACAGAGGAATGTACAATGGTTTAACTTGCTGCATGTGAGGCAGATGCTGTTACCACACCATATAAATTAATGGCAGCAGGAGGTGGTCACCAGCCGTGCATGGTACACGCATCAAAATTGTATAAGCCACACAAGATATGATCCTTACACACACAGTCACCAGTACTGGGAATAGAACGCCTGCCTATCTAGTTATTTCTAGTATAGTGTGACACAGTTATCAGATGCAAGCTTATACATTTCCACCTTGTCCAAAGGTACTTGTAAGGTAGATGACAACAACAGGACTACTAATTGGAGTGAGAGGAAGTGCAAAAGGTAGTACATAGGGAAAAAATGGTATAACCCACACACTACATGATTCTCACACAAACATCCAAACAGTTGCCAATAGGGAGATTAGAACTCCTGCCTATCTAGTTATTTCTACTATAGTGCTATGTGGTTATTAGACATGCCACAGAGTTTATACATTTCCCCCTTTTCCAAAGGTACTTCTAAGGTGGATGACATCAACAAGACTACTAAATTGGAGAGAGGAGAAGTGTAAAGGTTAGTACACAGGTCAAAAATGGTGTAACCCACACACTACTTGATTCTCACACAAACACACATCCAAACAGTTACCAGTATGGAGATTAGAACTCCTGCCTATCTAGTTATTTCTTCTATAGTGCTACACAGTTATTAGATGTGCCACAGAGCTTATATAATTTTGCCTACTCCAAAGGTACTTCTAAGGTTGATGACATCAACAGGACTACTAGATTAGGGCAAGGGGAAGTGTGAAGGGTAGTACACAAGTCAAAAATGGTATATGCCAGACACTACATCACACACATACATGCAGACACATGCACACACACACACACACACACACACACACACACACACACACACACACACACACACACACACACACACTTGCCAATATCGGGATTAGAACTCCTGCCTATCTAATTATGTCTATGCAGTTACTGCACATGCTACAGATATTATTGAACTTTCACATGGCCAAAGCTGTTGATGGGTGCACAGCTGAGGTAAAGTATTACAGGTGGCAGAAAATCTGCCTTCAGTTCCACCCTTACATCATGTTAGTTCTTTCTGTCTTGCAATTCAAATAACATTATGGCTTGGCACTTACCAGGTTATTGTATCATTAAGCGTGGCACACCTGGGAGCCATCAGCAGTACTCGTTCATCACAGAAGTAGCGCCAGTACTTACAAGTAATGTCCACCCCTCCTGGCATGATTGAAGGGCAGTTTTCTGTGCTTTCACCCATTAACCTGGTGCACTTATCCATTCTGAGGCACTGTTGCAACTGCCTCATGTACACAGACAACCCTCCCCTCTAAACTCCAGACACTCAGACCTGTGAGAGTTACCCATATATCACCCAATGTGGACATATGCACTCTCCAGAAAAAAAATGGACTAGCAGGTCAAAAGGATAAGATCAACACCTGCACCACACCATGTGCAACACATAGCTCACCATGACACCATTTTGACAGCCATGACATACAGTGAAAATCCACACACCCACCTTCACAGAGGAACTCAATGGACATTTACCCAAATAGCACAGACCAGCAAGACAGACACCCACTCAGACACAATGACATGGCACATGTCAAGGGACATATATTTAACCTACAGTGTGCCACTCAACCTAAGCTCCTAAGGCTAACCACCTTGCACAATACAGTGATCATGGGTAACTCAGTACTGAGGCACACACATATCCCACTCACGAAGTTGAATATGGAGCAGGTAACAGCCAAATATCTATTTTATGCCAGCATCCAACACATGACACAGCCAGTCATGGCACTCCACAGCAACTATGAATATCACTCTGTATCCATGTGGGTATGAATGACCTGGGATATTCCTCCCTGGACCACATGACAAGAGACATGGTTGAACTCTCTGATTATGTGGTCCAGGCAGGTGTGACAGTAGCCCTGAGCAGTATACTGTTGTCACCCATAATGATGCTGTGATACTATCAACAGATGATTGACTGCAGCATTGGCTTACATGTTTTGTGTAATTCTCAGGGGATCCAGTATCTCTCTGCTTGGGATGACATGATTGACAGAACTCAATTACTTGCCACAGATGTCCTACATCTGTCAGTGCTGGGTTTCCAGGTACTGGCTAAGTGTCTTGCCACCCCTATAATGCCTTATTAGGCAGTGTTCCTAATGTAATAACCACCATAACAGCTAGACATGTATTCAATCTGAAGGTCATGCTGCTCAACACTAGACATCTAACTGTCAGGATGGAGTGGAGGACATTAATATTTCTGTTGTAAAAGAGAGGTGGTTCAAAGTATCTAACAGCAGCCCTGAAGTATCAGGCTATTCCACAGCTGTCAGCCACCAAACATGGACCACACCACACCTCCACAGGTGGTGTTGTCTCCATATTCATTATGGATAGGAACACATCCAGACTAGTATTCCAGCATAATGCATTGAGATACTTCCAGTACAACTGCCTTGGGGTAATAGTGCAATCCAGACCATAGCCTGCTATGGGTCCACATCTCTATCCCTAGACTGTCAATGCACATTCCTCAACACTCTGCCATCTATGATGGTCCAATGCAACACTGACATAGCATGAGACTTCAACTACCCCTCCATTACCTGTGGAAAGTAGCCAAGTGCCAGTACAGTGGCACAAAACTTCCTTGGTTTCATCATTTTCAATGCCCTGGACCAGCTCATACTGATCCCTGATAGAGGATGCAACAACCTTGACCTGTGTTAATTACTTAAATATGGGAATGTTGCTCATCCACAGTTGCCAATCCCTACCTGGTGAGATCCACACAGGCTGTAACCAACATGGAACTCAACATGTCAGCCACACCCCCCACAAAGGTAACCACCTTGCAAGACCTCTCCAAAGTTGATTTTGCAGCCATAATACCAGGGGTGAATGACTTCACTGCACCCATGGCAATGGGAAATAGCTGCATGACTGACAAATCATACACATATGTACTGTACAAACAGGTACATGAATGCATGGTACTAGCCATAGCCAACAGAACCCAGACACTGTCCTACAAACACTGGGACACGATGTGATGGCCCCCTTCCATTACTAAACTGTACAACAGAAGGAGGACACTGTTGCAGGGGAAGGTGGTGTCCCATGACTGTTGAACTCCCTTATTAGCCTCAAACACAACTTGGGATCCCTCATGGAATCCCCTACTGGCATCTATGAAGGCAAACATGCAGCAGACATTGATGGCAATCACAAAAGCCTTTGATAGTTACATCAACAAACTCCACAAAATTAAACATGAGTGCTTTGAGTTACTGCACAATGCTAATACCTATCCTGAGACATCAGATATTGGCCACAGTCTTGGCAACACATTCAGTGCCAGCTTTACCCTCCCCCCCCGACAAGTGTACAATCACAATGGCAGATGGATGGCAGGCACCCAGCAGTACTGCAGGCCAGGTTAGACCTGTATTGTCCACAGGCAAGAATACAGCTTCCATGGGACACCAACATATCCATTCCATGGCTGTGTTTTACATGACATACAATGTGACCTTGGACAAAATCTGTGGGCAGGGGTGCCCGGAGGAGAATGGCTGCCCATCCAGCCCATGTTGAGAGTGTCACTGCTGCAATAACCAGGCACATGTTTTGGTCTGTAATGGATGCACAGGCATGTAACAAATGTAAAACCAGACAAATGCTCAGGCTGGTTGAAGAAAATCTCCCTGCTGCACATGATGATTTTTGTGAACTCATTGGGGTCCTGCATGAGGGCAATGAGATCACTGATAGACAGTGGGGTCAGGTCATGGCACTCCTCTACTGTGGAGTATCTGTGCTTGAATATTTGGCGAATGGGAGGCAGCAGCCAAATGGATGTAGCTCAGCACCACAATCAGCTGGGTGTGTACGTGGCCGTGCATCATCACTCTCCTATACAGGAAGTAATACCAGCAATACTGAGGGTGATATGATGTCCATGCCAAGATGCAGCAGGCCATCAGCACATGGCCCTGGCCAGTCCCAAAAGGAACGTGGATCCAGCAGACAATCATCACCATCAGGAAGCAGTACTATGTCTGGCCTTGTCCCTGCCTGTGATACCCCTGGCAGGTCCAGTTCCCATGTCCATGGCTGGAAAAGGTGAACTGGACACCCTGCCATATACAGGCCACAGCTGTCCCTAACACATCAGTGTAGGGCAGCCACATGGCATGTCTGTCTGCATGCAGACACACACACACACACACACACACACACACACACACACACACACACACACACACAAACACACACACACACACACACACACACACACACACTCACACACACACACACACACACACAAACACACACACATCACAATCAGTAAAAGGTCAGTTCCACACACATGCACCACACCTGCACAGGCCATGTCATTCCCACACCCCAAACACACACCCATACTGTCAACTAAATGGCACAGTCTAGGCTTCTGGCAAAACTACACCACACCCTGTGCATATGATGAAACCTGAGCCAGATCCCTGCCATCAAAACCATTGATGCAGGGACTTGCAAATATGGGTCTGATTCATAGGGTGAACTTACTAAATTGTAGCTATGTAATGCTTTGTAAGTTGCTGTCATCTGGTATTTATAAGGGGTATTCATCATAGTGTATGTACAGTGTTAGCCATAATGTGTTATTGCTATTATTAATGTTGAGTGAATGTGTTCTCACATGTTGTATCCTGTTTCTGTTCTAGGCATCTGTGTGTCAACAGGATGTGGCCCTGCAGCAAGACTAAGGGGTATGGCAGTGTGGTAACACATCAACTATGTCTTAGGCAGGGTATATCTGTATCTGCACAGATTTCCCAGGTCTGTAACACCGTGATTGCATATGCCTCACAGATTATAGGGCCGTGGGTTGTACATAGGTATTTGTTGATTTACAACATCTGTTGTAGAGTGGGGAATGGTATGTGTTGTAGTTTGGACACACCTCCAATTGCTAATAACCACAGCCACAGGGGATATTCATCAACCAAACACACTGAGATTGCTATTCACACACACACACACACACACACACACACACACACACACACACACACACACACACACACACACACACACACACTTGCCAGTATAGAGATCCATAGGTTCATTGCTTCATATGTGTGTACTAGGTGAATGGACCTGAAGGCTCTACAAGGCTAGCCCAAGGGAATACCATAGCATCAGGCCACATGAGAATAGTCCCCAGTGTAGCTCATGAATATAGTCACTGGAGTGTTCCCCAGCGGCGGGTATTGTATTCCCCATCCACTCATCCAGATTTCTATTGTGGGTGGCCAGTTATGTGCACTGCTTCATATGTATGTGATTTATATTCCATAACATGGACAGTATCTAGGTTGTGAACCTGTCCCACAAGCATGTCCTTTTAAGTGTGGAAGTGTGTTTGAGGTCTTTGGGGCATGTTGTGTGGACAGATTTGTATCTATAGATGTAGCATTCCTGATCTAGTTTGGTGAGACATGGTTGTATAACTGAGGTAGTCATTGCACTTACATATACAGGATGATACAGGGATTCATTGAAGTTATTGGAGTCTGTCCATATGGAGCATGTGTATAAAGCATGGTATTCTCTTTGTGGGGTACATTTGCAGACTACACTTGTTGCAGGTGCCCAGTGAGGTACATGGCAAAAGGGCCACTGTACATATTGATTGGGCTTCTGAGGGTATGGAACAGGGTGACCGTGTATTTTACTTGCTGGATAACACACACTTAGGAGATGTAACACATCAAAGTACTTTCTGATTTCAGTGGCACTGTTGTGGTCAACAAACAGCTGACTGACAACCTATGTTCCCCATCCTGTTATAACAATGTCACTGTTCAGTGGACTACCACCAATGTATTACTGCATGTGAGCCATGGTGTTCCCAAAGGTAATGTCGACACATCTCTTGGCATTGAGGTAATGTCCAGGGTTTTGACCACAGTCATAGGTGTCAGAGTGGCCTTTGTGCATGGTGTCAACATCACATAGAGTGGGATTGCTACCACCCACCTTACTGTTGTATGCAAACATTTTCAACCAGGGTGCCTTTGTGTACTCTTGCACCTCAGAAGGGTAGATCCCAAACATGAGAAGACATGTGTGTGTACCCTGTGTGACACCAGTCATGTCTGGTCATCGGTTTGACATGGAGTCCACTGCAATTACACCGTGAGTACTATCTGTGAGGGAGTTTGCAAGAGAACTACTGATATAGTGGTTGGTGCCTAGCCAACTGTGTTTGTGTATAATTCCTGGGTGGAGATTGGTCCCTTAGTATTAGAAGGGTTGTCTATATTGTTAACTGTTCAATACTGTCACGTAGTTATTGCACATGGCACTACACATTTAGGGCTGTAGATTGTCTACACCAACCTCTACAGTGTTTGACAACTGTTGGCCTTGTAATGTGGACATTGGGGCATATACTAGGTTATCAATATAATAATTTAGCAAAACCCACCCCCCAATGGATCCTGTTATTACACAATCACACCAACACCTACACAGGATACTGATAACAGACACACACACACACACACACACACACACACACACACACACACACACACACACACACTTGCCAGTACTGAGTTTCAAACCCCTATCTATCTATGTATTGCTACTACAGTGTTAGGCATTTATCGCACATGCCACAGAGCTTATAGGATGGATGCTGTCCCAAGGTACTTCTAAGGTGAGGAACATCACTAGCCCTTGTAAATAATGGCATTGGGTGATGTATTGAGTGAGAGATTAAATAAAATACTTTACCCTACTGACAGATTTACCAAGAGTGAGGTTCAACTCCATGTCTAACAATGGTTTCAGACCTTTATATTATGCATTTATCGCACACACCACTGAGTTTACATGGTTTAGGGTTGCCAGAAGGTACTTCTAAGGTGAAAGATATCTGCAGGCCTGCTAAAGTAGGACACTGAGAAGTGTACTGGGTGTAAATTGGGCCAAAATCTTTAAGATTCAAACACACACACTTTCCAGGAATGAGATTCAAACCCCTACCTATGTACTTATTACTACTACATTGTGACACATTTCTCACATGTGTCACGGACCGTATAGGTAGAGCAGCGTGCAAACATACCTCTAAAGTGAGTGACATCAGCAGCTATTGTAAAGTATTACATTTTGAAATGTACTGGCTGTGTATGGACACAAAATATTTCAACCTACAGATATAGACACACAAACAGATATGCTTTTACAATTGCCAGAATTGAGATTAGAACTCTTACCTAAGTAGTATTTTGCATTACAGTATCACACAGTTATCATGAGCACCAAGGAGCTTATATGCTGGAAAGTTGTCCAGATGTATCTTTGAAGGTGAGTTACATCAGCAGCAGTGCTAAAGGGAGGGGTATGGGAAGTGCAGTGAGTGTGAATGGTCTCAAAATCATATATTTACAAAGATACCCACACACTCTCTTATACAAACACACACATTTTCACAGTTGACAGGACTGGGATTAGAACTCCTACCCATCTAGTTTGCTATACTATAGTATCATGCACTTATTGCTAGCACCACAGAGCTTATATGCTAGGGAGCTGTCCAAAGGTATCTTTGAAGGTGAATGACATCAGCAGCAGTGTTAAAGGAGAGGTAAGGAAGGTGTAGTGAGCGGGAATGGCCTCTAAATCATGTCTCTACACATTTTTACAGTTGCAAGGACTGGGATAAGAACTCCTACCCAGCTAGCTTGCTACACTATAGTATTAAACAGTTATTGCAAGCACCTCAGCGCTTATAGAGATGCAAGCTGCCCAAAGGGATATTTCAAGGAGACTGACATCAGCAGGAGTGCTAAAGTAGGGCAATGGGAAGTGTGATGAGTATGAATGACCTCAAACTCATTCATCTAGAAACACACACACACACACATTTACATTTGACAGGACTTAGATTACAAATGCTGCATGAATACTTATTTGTACTATAGTGTTATATAGCTATCACAAGCACCACTGAGACTATAGGGCTGAGGGCTAACGAAAGGAATTTCTGCAGTGAATGACATCAGCACATCATGTGATATAGGCCAATGGGATGTGCATTGGTGGGAAAGGCCTCATAATGGGATTATCTCTGTCACTGTCTGTCTCTCTCTCTTCCCCATGTCTCTGTGGGTGTATATTTGACATATTGCATTATGTTGGCCTTAGATATGTGTGAGTATTCCTATCCAGTGTGTGTGTGTGTGTGTGTGTGTGTGTGTGTGTGTGTGTGTGTGTGTGTGTGTGTGTGTGTGTGTATGAAGTATAAATGGTGTACAATTTGGTGTGTGCACAGATATCTGCCAATAACAGATATCTATATTCCACTATGTTGTCAGACATGGGCTTCATTTCTCGTGTGTGTGTGTGTGTGTGTGTGTGTGTGTGTGTGTGTGTGTGTGTGTGTGAAGTTTAAATGATGGACAATTTGGTGTGTGTGCACAGACATTTGCGAATAACAGATATCTATACTCCACTGTGTCATCAGACATGGGCTTCATTTCTCTAAGTGTAGGAGCATGCCCAGTTTGACCTTCTATATTGAGTGTGTGAATCCATTCCAGGGACAGTTGTGCTCCAGTCCAGGATTTTGTGTGTTACAGCTACACCTAGCAACCTGTTTCATAGGTTCATAGGTTGGTACTAGGCTATTGGCCCTAAGGCCTATACAAGCTTAGCCAAATAATTCCCCGGATATGTCTTCCTACAATATTTACTTCCCTGGACCCCTGTCCAGCAGGGTGACTGACGTGACCCCAGGGGTGAATTTCCTATCTCCCATCCAATCATCAAGGTTCCTTTCGATGAGGGCCAAGGAGATGTTCTGCTTGACATGTATGGGCAGTCTATTCCAGAGTATGGGGAGTCTCTGGGTCAGAACCCTATCCCTCCAGCATGTGTTTTTCATTGTGATGACAAGATTTAGATCCCTGGAGCATGTGGCTCTGAGGGATTGGGATTTCTTCAAGTGGAGCATGTCCAACAGCTCAGGGTTTGACATGGCCTTGTATGTTAAGCAGAGATTGCCTCTGAGTAGACGATATGCCACAGAGTATAGACGGAGTTTTTTAGACAGTCAGTATAGGGCATCTGCTTTAGGCCTGTGATTCTTTTACTGAGGTATTTCTGCGGCCTTTCCAGCTGCTGCAGATGTCTTGTGAGGTACATACCAAATGGGACATTGTACTCTATAATGGGTCTAATGAGGGATGAGTACAGTGGGACAATGACCTCCTTTTTTCTGGATGAAAAACCCTTAGTGATGAGGTGTGCCACATAGAAGGATTTCTTGACTGTTGTGGTGATGTGGTTATCGAAGATGAAACCCCTGTCCACCTGTGTCCCTAAGTCTCTCATCACATTTTTGGTGTTTAGTGTACTGCCACCTATGTGGTAATTCATGGGTACATGTTTTTTCCCAAAAGGGATAACTATACATTTCTTGGCATTAAGCTTGCACCCATGGCTCTGGCACCAAGCATCTGTTTCTGTAAGGCTCTTTTGTAGAATATCCACATAATTTGAGGATTCAATAATGGCTCCCAGTTTGCAGTCATCTGCGAACTTTGTTAGCCAGAGTCCCTTAGTGTTTGCCTGCACTTCAGAGAAGTAGATGCTGAACAAGAGCGGTCCCAGGACTGAACCCTGAGATACTCCACTTGTTACTTGTCTGGGGCTGGATTTGGAGTTGGCTACTTTTACAGTCTGGGTTCTGTCAGTAAGCCAGTTGGCAATCCATTGATTGACGTAGGGATTTATGCCCAGCTTAGTAAGTATATGTATCTTTCCAGAGTGGGGGATGATGTCAAAGGCCTTGGCGAGGTCCAGATAGGCTGTGTGGACCATCTTACCCGCATCCACACCTCTGGAGACTGATTTGAACAGGGCAATCAGGTTCAGGAGACAAGTTTGGCCTTTCACGAACCCAAACTGGGTGGAGTCCAGTGTTTGAAGGTTGCCAATGTCTTTGTTTATAAGTTCCATGATAATGTGTTCCATGCCCTTGCAAATCAGGCTTGTCAGACTGATGGGACAGTAGTTCCCGGGATCCAAGGTGGATTGCCCCCTTGTGGAGTGGGATAACTGTAGCTGTGCATGACTCTCAGTAGGCATGAAGCCTGCAGTGAGGCTATGATTAAACATGACACTTAGGTGAGGTGCCAGTTCATTTTGTAGTTCATGTAATACACACCCCGGGATGTCATCTGGTCCCATGGATGCTGTATTCTTAACTTTGAAGAGTGCGGTTTCTACCTGTGTGGCCATGATTACTGGAATTTGACAATCTTTTGGTATTGAGATGGGCCCTTTAGGGGTGAGAGGGGGTTGAAATTGGCACTAAATAGATCTGCCAGGATATTGGCAATATCCTTGGGATCAGTATATTTAATGCCATTCTGTTGTAGCTCAGAGCAAATCTGAGCATTGCCATTTAGATTCTTGACATAACTATAGAATGCCTTGTGATTGTCTTTGGAATCTTTGGCAATTTTATTTTTGTAACTAGCTTTGGAGGATTTTATGAGGGATCTCAGCTTCTTACTGAGGCTGGTAAGGGAGTTTTTTGCATCCTGGGATTTTCCTCTATTCTGCAACAGTTTCTTCCTTCTGTTGTATAGTTTATTTATGGCAGGGGAACACCAGATTGGCTTCCTTTTTTTTGGAGGAGAGCGTCTTGGTTCTATTTGGATGGCACGATTCATGCACGAGTGGATGTGCTCGTACAGTGCCTTAGTGTAGGATTCAGCAGTTGAACTTTCAGTTCCCATCTGCATGAGTGCCATGACGTTTGTCACTTCTGACTTAAGTAGCATGAAGTTGACTTTGGAGAATTTTTTATGGAGGTTTCCTTACTGGGGGGTGGGGGTGGAACGTGGATGTCAAGGGTGATTTGCTTATGGTCAGACCTGACCAATGAGGGGGAGAGCACTGGTGTGGAGCATCTATCTCCTATGTTGGTAATGACTAGGTCTAGGATACTGGAGCCCCTGGTGGGACAATGGATTAGTTGATCCAAGGCGTTGGAATTTATGAATTCCAAGAACCGTTAGGAAAAGGTGTTGGTACCCGAGTAGTTTTCCCAGTTAATGGCAGGGTAGTTTAAATCACCCAGTATTAGGGTGTTCGGTTGCATCTTAATATTTTCCAGTATGTTTAGAAAGGGGTAGTGAGAATCCTGGGGCAGGGTGGGGGATCTGTAGCAAGCTACAATTTGGATTGCAGTCTTACCTAGTGTTAGTTGCACCTGGAGAATTTCAGATGCATTGTGTTGGGCAACTATTCTGGAGGTGTGAATATCCTTGGTGAATATGGACACTCCTCCACCTTTAGTGTTTCGGTCTTGGTTTGGTGGCCGAAAAGTTTGGTAAGAGTTGTAGCCTGGTATTGCAGGGGTGCTCTCTGGAGTCTTGAAACAAGTCTCAGTTACTGCACAGATATCGATGTTCTCCATTTTTAGGAGTGCCTCGAAAGAGTGCATTTTGAGGTTTAGACTTCTAGCATTGAGTAGCATTACCTTCAGATTTAGCATGCTTGTATCTGTTACGGTGGTGTTTTTTTCCTTTTGCCTTGCCTAAAATGGCACTATAGAGGGGGCAAGAGCTTTAGCCAGTAACCTGAATCCCAGGGGTGATAGGTGCAGAATATCTCTGGCAAAGCATCATGGTGTGTCGATCATGTCATCCCAGGCAGACAGATACTGGATCCCCTTTTAATGACACCAGAAGCTTAGCCAATTGTTGAAGTCAATCATTTTGTCCTTATACTGTGGTATCATTCTGGGTGAAGGCAGGATGCTACTCAGGGCTGGGGTCATACCTGCCTGGGCCACATGATCTGAGAGCTCTTCCATGTCTCTTTTCATGTAGTCCAGGGAGGTACATCTCATGTCATTCACTCCAACATGGACAATGACAGAGTTGTATTTGTACTTGTTGTGGAGTAACTTGAGTGCATGCATTATGCGGCGGATCCTGGCACCCAACAGGCAGCTGACTGTAATTTTCTCTTGCTCAGCCTGGGGAGTGGGACATCAGTGTGCCTGACTATAGAGTCTCCTATGACTAAAGTGTTGCGTACATTGTCTTGCCTTAGGGGCTGTTGTTCAGTGGCACACTGGTATTGTGAGCTATGTGTCACTTTGGTTGTGACTGGTTTCTGCAGGATATCTGTAAATAGGTTGCCAATATGGAGACACAATGGGTCATAACATATGGGGGATACTGTAACTATTGCTGTCTGTGCTGCTTGTGTAACATGGTTGGTTGTAGCATAGATTTTCTGACATATGTACTGTTTTACACTGTGATGTAGCATGTTATCAACTACTGACAGATATCATTCTTTTCTCACAGTTATTTACCAGGAAAATACAAGATGAATGAAGCTGAGACCAATATTCTGAGGCATAGACTACACATTCTGGCACACTCCTGCCATTATGGAGGGTAGCTACAGACAATAGACTGCTGGTTTTGTGTAAATGGTCCAGCACCTTGTTAGTATGCTGGCTGGGGATCCCCTTCTTGTGCTTTTCTCAACGTAATCGAATGGCCATATCCTTCTGGGGCCATACCTCTCAGCTGTACAGATACACCCAGGCTATCCAGAGGCAGGACTCATATATCTGGTCAGTTTACCTTCACATTGTGGTTTACAAGCAGTTTTTGTGGTGATCCATTCATGGGTTTGCAGTCAGGGGCTAGTATGGGCAGACATTAGTTTCAGAATTCACACACTCCATGATATCCATGCTTCTACACCCCCCTCTGTTATTCTTTCCTCTTCCTAACATTATAAAAACAATATGGCAGAGGTATCCCTATAGTTGGGCCTTTATCCCAGTAGCATTTATGGCCTGGTCCACAGTTCTTGCAGTAGGACATGGGGAGGCATGCTACTGGCATTTGTCAGCATGGCCTTGCATTTGTTTTCTGTTTACTGTGTTAGGTTGTTAGTTAGGACTCCCTGACATTCCGTACATTGGCACTATGGGTGAGGCACGGGCCTTTGCCAGAGGACTGTAGGCCATTTGAGAGTGCTGCAGGCCATCTGTAACAGGGCAGTGCATTCTGTCACTCATACATTCCCAGGCTGCAAGCCAGTGGATTACCCTGGGATGATAGTGGTAAGTGGTTGAGGTGTTCCTGTCAATCCTTCCTGTTCATACTGATCCGCAAGTCTGGATGTGGGCGGGTTGCTGCTTACAGCTAGGGACACACCTGCATGGGACACCTATTCAGCATGCAGCATCATCATGTATGCATTCCCATACAGAAATGGGGTCATGCTGTACTCATTCCCTACAGCAAGGATATGACCTGTGATAAACATGTGGCTGATGGTGGGGTGAGCTGAGTGCATGTGTGATATGGAAGCTACTGGCACCTGACTCACAGATATACCTGGGACATTCTCCTTATGCTACCTTGTGTGTGGACATAGGCAGTCTCTCATTACTTTATAACTGTGCCTTTTGTGGTCTGCCAGTGATTGGCTAGACTACCAGTATTGCATACTAGAGGGATACTAATTTAATGCTAACTTCTATGTATAATTCCAAAGTTGTGTGCAGTTGACAGTTATTTTTTATGCACCCTGTGTAGGGTACTTCCACTTGTATACTGTTTCTATGTATGCGCCCCCATTCATAGCTTGCCCAGCTTTCTGATGGTGACAGATATTGACATCTGGACAGTGAGTATGTACACCTGCTGACATGGGTGTAGTTGAGAAGCAGTGTGGTTGGCACTGCAGTTGTTGGAACATGGTCCTGTCGACCACAGTCCTGTACCTAGGCCACTGAGACACAACCATCCAGGCCTATATGCTGACCGCTTCCAGATAGTATTAAACGCACAACAAACTTGCCACACTGACCCCTGCATATTGTACACATGCAACAATGTAGATTGGGACAGCTCTGACAATCTGTGCTCCAGTGATATTACTCCTCAAACTTACATGTGACTGCATTTCTACAGGGGATTGTGGGAGGTTGCACACCTGAAGACTTTAAACATTTGCAATGACTGTCCTGGTATTTCAGTTACTCTGTTAGCTTCCATTTCCTATTGTACTGTGACCTATCATGCAGAAAGGAGGCATATCAGTAGAGTACACATGTTAGATTTTAATGGCATAAATTTCAGTTTCAGACTTCTTACACATCAGAACTAAAATGAAACTGCCAGACCTGTTGTAGTATGTCTGTGAAGGTTTGGAGGGGTGCTGTTCACCATTTCCATCATTTGGAGGCCTTAGCCCAGCCTTTCTTTATGATCATCTACACCTGTCCTGCTGGATGAGGCTGGTGGTGGGTATGTGACATCCATGTGTGTGTGACCTATGGACACCCGCAGTTATTTGGTCCACCACATGTACTGTGGTGGGAGTTGTCACCTTGTGTAGTACTGCCTAGTATGTTGACACCAGTATTTGTTATGGATTTCCTGCTGTCCCATATAGCTGTCAGCTATCTGCTACTATCCCATTCATTCACCCAATTCCCTTGCATGCTTGCATCCATGCCATACATACAACTATCAGAACATACTACTCCATTCACTAATTGATAGGAAGAGTGCCTTACCTTGTTGCTGGGCCAGTATTGTGGGCAGTGCTGGAGGGCTGACTATGTCGGATGCACATAGTACACTCCCTATACATGGTAAAGCACAGGTAGTGTCATGTTTGGCATCCATTTTACAGTATGTGCGAGTCGAAGAGAGGTATCAGTCCCTGGGTCCCTACAGTGTCAGTGTGTCTGTGCTATGCATTGCCTCTTTGCCAAGGACAGGGCATACTGGCCACGCCTCCATCTGCCTACAGGGGCAGGCTCAGGAAGTTCCTCCTTTGAGTCCCTCTGTGCCTGTGGTGGCCTTGGCAATGTCCTTCTGCAGCTGTTTCTACAGGATCATATTGTGTAGCATGGCACATATTATGAACATTTGTCCACATGTAACCGGGGAGTACTGCAAGGCTCCACCGGATATGTCAAGGCAGCAGAAGCATGACTTGAGCATCCCAAACATATGCTCTACAATGATCCCGGTTTGTGTGTGTGCCTCATTACGGCCTTTTTGTTCACATGTGTGTGCATTTCTGATGGGTGTCATCAGCCATGGCGCCAGTGCATAGCCAGCATCCCCCACTAGACGGCCATATGGAATGTCCCCCCTGGAAAACCCCTGATACAGCTGTGAGGAGTGCCAGATGTGGGGTGTCATGATAGCTTCCAGGGCTGCCAGCACACACTTGCTTGATATTGCCATGGGCATCGCACATGACCTGGCAATTGATGGAGGGAAAGCCCTTGTGGTTTATGTAGACCCTACCCCACTCACCAGGTGGTGCTTTGATGCAGATGTGCGTGCAGTCTATATTACCGTCTACCTATTCTGCTATATGGTGGAAGAGATGCATACTTCTGGTCAATGCCTCACAGGTGTTGGGAAAATATATGTGCTCATTGGCATGTGGTGTCATGGCATCCAGGAACTGGTGGAGTTCCCTGGATGTTGATGCTTGTGAGACCCGCATGATACCCCAGTTGGTCTTTGGAAGGTACCTGTGGCTAGTATTCTTAAGCCTACATACCTTGGTATCCACTGGGATGAGTTCCCCTCTGTTTGTTCTGTGTGTGAGGTGTGGCCTGCACAGCTCAATGATTTGCTGTAGAATGTCCTTGTCCACTCTATAGTGCTCCACTATCTCCAGATCATGTAGCCCTGGTAGGTTACCCTGGGTCTGTACACTATTTTCCTCCTCCTCACTGTGGGTCAGTTGTCAGCATTCTCCTCTTCACCACCCTCAGCCTTTACCACATATTGATAGAGTAAACCAGCAGCAGCTTCTAACATTTTATTTAGTTTTGCCAGTTAAAAATCCCCTGTCTGTGTACACTGGTGGTGTAGAGTTTGTGGGAAAAACAGTCTGACAGGTGTTTGCATAGTTTATAGTGGTGTTCTGGGCTGTTGTCTGTGTAATTGGCTGAATCTGATGCATTCCACCTGCCAGCTATGCTATTTCTCCTTGAATGCTTTCCTACTGCTATTTCCCCTTGCCAGTTTCCTCCTAGTTTAAGCCCCAAGGCACGTTGTGCATTCACAGTGCTCAAATGTAAACACTGCTGCTCTTTCCAGTTTTTTTTTTTTTTTTTAGTTTAAAACCCGGTGCATACCGCACACACCCGTTTAAGCAATGTAAACAGTGCTAATACACCCCCTTCCTTAGTTGAGCTTAGCTAAGGGCAAACACAGGCCACTGAGCTCTAATGTGCTTACAGCAGTCATTACATACCCCTTTTTCCTGTTAGTTGCTCCTCCTGCCTACATGATCCTGTTCTAGTACCTACACAGTTAGGTGCAGTGTGTGGACTTAGAATATTTTGTGATTCAGTAACATTCCCCTCATTTGCATACCCCAGTGTGTAGGTCATTAGTTACTGCACTAAAATGGACCCTCTCCCTTTAAGAACCAGTGCTCCCTGGTATTGTTTACATTCTGCATGCCATTGACTATAATGGCAAAATGCAGATTTACCTTAAAATTGAGTTTTCCCATTTTTTTTAATTTTTGGCATGATCGTGTTTGTGCGCTGCTGCCCCATGCTTAAATGGCCGAGATCAGTGAAAAAAATTGTTTAATTTTCATAACAATGAAACAATTTTTCATGCCAATGGCCTTATATTTGGTTATTGGCATGAATAATGAACATAATACATGCTTTTTCATGAGCTGTCATGCCTCTGTTTTGTCATTTGCAGAAATGCATTCAGTTATTAATTGAATACATTTCTCCACTGACACTGTTCTAACACGGAGTCCAGGCAGCTTGGTGAATCACTAAATCACCTCATTTGCATGTTTTTCATCAGCAAATGAGGTGATTTGCATGCCGCACGGTTTTCTGTGCTAGAACAGTGTAGGGATGCTCGTGCACATGAAAATGGCACTATCCTGAATAGCTCAGCGGCCATTTTCCATGCAGGAGCAGCTACACTCTTCCTGCACAGAAAAAAACAGCTTCCTAAATCCCAGGGAGTGCTTCAGAGAAAGGGATGAACATGAATAGAACAAGAAAATCTGGAAATATTAGACTTTCCTGGACTTTGTTAAACTTGTAGAGGACTCTAAAGCATTTGCTGTGTTTCACATCATTAAAGTATAGAAAATAAAATCAGTAACTTGGAAATTGACAAATGTGGGATTACAAAACAATAATTATATTTATGAAATATGACAGAACAAGAATATCTGAAAATACTGGACTTTTTTGGACTTTGTTAAACTTGTAGGGGGCTCTAAAACATATGCCCTACTTCATGTCATTACTGTTCAGAAAAATACTCAGGAGACGGGAAGAGGAGGGAGAAAGTTAACTGTAAGTAAAAGAAAATTTTTTCTTTATAATACTATTTAAATGGTGCATGATTTTCTTTGCATGTTATAAACTATTTTTTTTTCAGTTATGTTTAAGTGTAATGGGGATACTAATGTTTGTTTCACCCTTCTTCTCTCTTTCTCCTTGTTCAGTTTTAAGAAATGTAGGCACTGCAACATAAAAAGTCAGATCTGGTTAAAACAGCATGACAAAAGAAAAAAATTGTGTACTTTTTCTCATTGTTGCACAGGGAATGACTAGGTTAAGACCATTAGTTTAATCAAGTAACACGTTTTAAAAGAAATCAAGTAAATGAAAAAAGAATATTGAATATTATGAGGATTTTTTTTTCTACTATACACTTTTGTGTCTGGTTTTCATGTCTCTAGCAGACAATGTGATAAAGAGACCTGGCCTGGAGAAAGTATACTCTGAAAGCATTCAAGTGTTTTTTTGCAGCTGATAGAGCTATAAAGATAAGAAAGAAAACAGATAGTACTTAATAGAACCACAGGCTATAGCATGTGTCTTAGCATGGATAACCTTTCTTTTAGATTAGCTTGAGTCTGTGTGTGCATCATTTTGGTATATTTGTTCCTGTTAGGAGGATAAAACTTCAATATTTGAAGATGTACATTGTTTCATATGTTATTATTAAGTTAATAGGTTTTAGGGGGGTATTGGGGTGTGTGAGTATTTTTGTTTGAGGGTTTTCAATAAAACAAAAATGCAGTAAGATGTGACATAGGTTCAAAAGAGATGAGTCGAGGCAACTGTTTTAAAGATTAACCTGCCAAACAGTACATGCTTGTAACACAAAAGCTGTAACTAGACATTTAATAAAAAAGCTGTTATAAATAAAAGGTGGGGATAATAATCTCTCAAGAATATGATGCTTTCTATAATGTTTTTAAATGTTAATGGTCTCACAGATAAATACAAAAAAGAAAGAGAAATGAACTATATTAAAAATGTAGAGTGCAAATAATTATGCTACATTAGACACACTTTGAAAGAGCTGAACATGTGAATTTGATAAAAACAGGTTTTCAGGATGGTTATTCAGTGGAATACCTGGGGCAAATGGAGAGAGGAGTACTTATATTAATTGCAAGAGAAGCTCCAATAGTAATGCAAGAGGATAAAAGACAATAATGAAAGATTTGTAGTACTAAGGGGCTATTGGCAAGGGAAGAGGATTACACTGGCATGTATTTATATTCCACTGAAAACTGCTACAGTGGAGCTTTAGAAAATTCTGGGAGAAATAATCAGCTTTCAGCAAGGAATATTACTTGTAGGTGGGGACTGGCATTGATTTGCAATAGTGAAGATGTGTCTGGGGTCCCAGAAGGGAAAATATAACAAAGAAGGTTAGATTTTAAAGAAATTTATGAAAATATAGGAACATGTGCTTTTAATTATAGGTCTTGATATGTACCCAAAAACTATTTCAGATTAAGCACCAATAATAACTAAAATAAAAACACAGGATAATGAAATAAAAATTAGACACTGGTGCTTCCACATCTATCTATTGAGAAGAGAGGAATTTAAGGAATGGGTAGAGGAAATTATTTAGGAGCTATTAGAGAAGATAGAAATTTCTTCGGAAAATATATCTAGGAGTACAATAAAATTAAAGTGGTGTTTAAAAATAGTGTCGAAATAAAAGAAAGGGAGATATGGTTAAGAAGTAGCAAGAATTATTTTGAGGGACTTACAAATGTTAAATTATTGCAAAATAGGGGGAATCTCACAGAACAAGAAGAGGAGCAACTGCAGAATGCTAAACATAAAATAAGGGATTACCATGATAATATCATGAGTTTAGAAAGATTTCTGGTAAGTGACTGTTTTTGATAATACTTCTAGAGCATAAAAACTTTTAGCACAATGACTCAAGCAATAGAAAGTAGAAAGGGCTGTCACCAAGCTAAGGGAGCCTATAACAAGGAAGATAACAAGGGGTCCTGTAGAAGTACTAGAAATATCTCAGAAATTCTATTAACTTCTGTATAAAGAAGAGAAATATGGAAATCAAGAAAAGGAACAAAAGTAAATGTTTATGGAAGAATTAAATATGCCAAGGTTAGTGGTAGAGGAGGCTCAATTGTTAACAGTTAGGATAGGAGTAGATGAAATAAAAATGGTGATGAATAACCAAGTTACATTAAAGTTTCCCAGGAATAGATAGTATTCCTGAGGAAGTTTTGAAGCTAGGAGGGAAAAAAATGATCAAGATCTGGAAGGTTTTCTTTAACAGTATTTTAAGAGGAGGAGACGTACCAACATCCTGGAAAAAAACAGTGGTGGCTATAATACCTTAAGAGGGTAAAGATCCAGCCAAGATTCATACAGGCCCATTTCAATACTAAACCATGATTATAAAGTGTATGACAACATTAACAGACCACTGATGATCCAGAGGGAAGAAAATTTTAAGAAAATACCATTGTTGTCGGTGGGTCTTGGTGCAAAGAAATCATTTGACAGTGTAAGCTGGGACTTTATGAGTAGAGCAAAGGAAGAATTTGCATTCCCTGATGAAATTATAAGGTTGCTTAGGAGGATATATGACGGATCAGAGGCAAAACTTAAAGTGAGTAGGGTACTGTCAGATAATATCTGCTTGAGCAGAAGAACCAGGCAAGGGTGTCCTCTCTCCCCTTTGGTAATTGCATTATATTTGAACCATTGGCAAAGAAAACAAGGGACTCAGAAATTCAAGGATATAATTAGTATGATAGTCAATAAAAGCTGGCTCTATTTTCAGATGACATTATTTTATAGGTTCATAGGTGTGTACTAGGCTAATGGCCCTGGAGCCCTTTACAAGCCTACCCCATAAAAGTCCCCTGGCATCATGTAGCCCAACATTATTTCCCAGTTCCTCTATCAAGTAGAGCCACTGGAGTGATCCCATGGGTGAATTTTCTATTTTCCATCCACTAATCAAGATTTCTCTTGAAGAGGGCCAGTGAGGTGCTCTGTTTGACATGTATGGGAAGTCTATTCCAGAGCATGGGCAGTCTCTGGGTTATGAACCTGTCCCTCCAGCATGTCCTGTTGATTGTGGTTATGAGGTTGAGGTCTCTGGAGCATGTGGTGGGTAGGGATTGGGATTTCTTTAGATGTAGCATTTCTAACAGAGCTGGGTCAGACATGGCTTTGTAAGTCAATAAGAGATCACCTCTTAGTAGATGATATGAGACAGAGAATAGCTAGAGTTTTATAAGTCTGTCCATGTAAGACATGTGTTTAAGGCCTAGGATTCTGTTTGTGAGGTACTTTTGTGGCCTTTCCAGTTGCTGCATGTGTCTAGTGAGGTACATGTCAAATGGGGCATTATACTTGATGATTTGCCTAATGAGAGAAGAGTACAGAGAGAGATGATGACCTCTTTTTCATGGATGCAAAACCCTTGGTAATGAAATATGCCACATAGAAGGACTTTCTGACCACAGTGGCAATGCGGTGGCCGAAGGAAAGGTAGCTGTCAACCTGTGTCCCCAGATCTCTTATAATGCCTTCAGTGTTCAGTGAGATCCCATCAATGTGGTAATTAGTGGGAACTGAGTTTTTTCCAAAGGAGATGATGATGCATTTTTTGGCATTAAGCTTAAGGCCATGGTTTCAGCACTAGTCATTGGTCTCAGTGAGGCCTTTCTGTATGATGTCTACATCACTTGGGGAGTTAATAATGGCTCCCAGCTTGCAGTCATCTGTGAACTTGGTCAGCCAGAGTCCCTCCATGTTGGCATGGACTTCTAAGAAGTAGATGCAAACAGGAGAGGACCCAGGACCTATCCCTATAGGACTCCACTCATGACTAGTCGACAATCTGACTTGGAGTCCACTTTCACACTGTGGGTTCTATCTGTGAGACAATTTGCAACCCACCTAGTGATATAGGGGTTGATGCCTAGTTTGGTGAGTTTATCAATAATTCCTGACTGGGGAATTGTATCAAAGGCCTTGGCCAGATCAAGGTAGACTGTGTGAACTGCCTTGCCCTCATCCACAGCTCTGGTGACTGACTCAAAGAAGTCAATAAGATTGAGCAGGCATGATCTACCTTTCACAGAACCAAATTGCATGAGATCCAGAGTTTGGAGATTCTCTACTCCACTCATGACTGGTCAACAATCTGACTTGGAGTCTGCTTTCACACTGTGGGTTCTTACTGTGAGCCAATTTGCAGCCCACCTTGTGATATAGGGGTTGATGCCTAGTTTGGTGAGTTTATCAGTAATTCCTGACTGGGGAATTGCGTCAAAGGCCTTGGCCAGATCAAGGTAGGCTGTGTGAACTGCCTTGCCCTCATCCACAGGTCTGGTGACTGATTCAAAGAAGTCAACCAGGTTGAGCAGGCATGATCTACCTTTCACAGAACCAAATTGCGTGAGATCTAGAGTTTGGAGATTCCCTATATCCTTGTTAATTAGGTCCATGATGTTGCACTCCATAGCCTTACATATCAGACTCGTCAGGCTAATGGGTGATAATTCCCAGCGTCTGTAGTTGCTCCCCCTTTATGGAGAGGGATAACTGTAGCAGTGTGCCATTCGGTAGGGACAAAACCTGAGGTGAGGCTGTGATTGAACAGGGCACACAGATGTGGTGCCAGTTCTCTTTGTAGTTCATGTAGAACACATCCAGGGATATTGTTGGGTCCCATGGAAGCTGTTATTCCTGGCCTTGGACAATGCAGCTTTAACCTGTGCTGCTGTAATGCTGGGTGCCTGGCATTCCTCCGGTATTGTGATTGGTCCTTTGGAGGGAGAGAGGGGTAAAGTTGGCACTGAATCTGTCAACCAGTATGTTGGCAATATCTATTGGCTCAGTATAGGAGGTACCTTTGTGCAGTAACTCAGAGCAAACTTGGGTATTGTTGTGGAGATTCTTTAATATAACTATAGAAGGTTTTGTGGTTGTTTTTAGTGTCTGCCACAATTCTACCTTCATACCTGGCTTTAGAGGTTTTGATGAGGGATCTCAACTTTTTGTTGAGGCTAATAAGGGAGTTTTTCCAGTCCTGGGACTTCACCTTTTTTGGCAACAGTTTCTTCCTTCTGTTGTAGAGTTTATTAATGGCAGGGGACCACCAGATTGGCTTCCTTTTTTTGGAGGAGAGCATCTTGGTTCTGTTGGGTATGGCTAGTTCCATGTATTTATGTACATGGTTGTACAGTGCATTGGTGTATGATTCAGCAGTCATGCATCTATTTTCCACTGACATGGGTGCCATGAAGTTAGCCACCTCTGTTTTTAGGAGCCCAATATCAGCTTGGAGATGTTTTTCATGGTGGCTTCCTTTGCAGGAGGTGTGGGTGAGATGTGGATCTCCATGGTGATTAGCTTGTGGTCAGATCTAACCAGGGAGGAATTGATTGTTAGTGTAGAGCAATGGTTGCCCATGTTAGTAATAACCAGGTCAAGGATGTTGCTTCCTCTAGTGGGGGTAAGAATGAGCTGGTCCAGAGCACTAGAACTGATGAGTTCCAGGAATTGTATTGGAGCATGAGTAGTTTTCCCAGTTAAAGGAGGGGTAGTTGAAGTCTCCTAGTACAAAAGTGTTGGGTTGGACCTGAATAGTTTCCAGGGTGCTTAGGTGAGAGTCTTGGGACATGGTTGGGGACCTATAGCAGGCTACAACCTGAATTGCCATCTTACCCAGTGTTAGTTGTACCTGAAGTATCTCAGATGCATTATGCTGGGCTACTAGTCTGGAGATGTGCATATCCTTTATGAATATGAGACATCACCGCCTTTGGAGCTTAGGTCCATGTTTTGAGGCTGAAAGGTGTGGAATGAGTTATATCCTGGTAGTGTAGGGGTACTTTCTGCTGCTTTAAACCAGGTTTCTGTTACAGCACAAATGTCGATGTTCTCCATTTTGAGGAGTGCTTTGAGCAAGTGCATCTTGAGATTTAACCTTCTAGCATTGAGCAGCATGACCCACAGATTCCATTTATTTATAGCTGTTATGGTGGTAATCCAGTCTTTGGAACATCACCTAAAAAAGGCACTATAGGGGTGGCAAGCACCTTAGCCAGTACCCAGAAACCCAGGGGTGACAGATGCAGGCCATCTCTGGCAAAGCATCAAGGTCTGTCAATCATGTCATCCCAAGCAGACAGATACTGGATCCCCTTAGAATGACACCAGAAACTTAGCCAATTGTTGAAGTCAGTCATTTTCTGCTTTTCCTGTGGTATCATTTTGGGCGATGGTAGGATGCTACTCAGGGCTAGGGTCATACCTGCCTGGGCCACATAATCCAAAAGCTCCTCCATGTCTCTTTTCATGTAGTCCAGGGAGGTGCATCTAAGGTCATTCACACCCTCACAGACAGTGACAGAGTCATATTTGTACTTGTTGTGGAGTGACCTGAGTGCATGTGTTATGTGTCAGATTCTGGCACCTGATAGACAGCTGACTGTTACCTTCTCCTTATTCAACCTAGTGAGTGGGACATCAGTGTGCTTCACTATTGAGTCACTTATGATTACTGTATTGGGCAAGCTGTTTTGCCTTTGGGGCTTAGGTTAAGGGGCACACTGTGTAGGTGAGCTGTGTGTCTTCTGGTTTGTGCTGTGTAGTGGTGGTTGAATGCATTTCTGCCTCGAAGGTCTCTGCTATTTGGCTAGATTTCTATTGACAGCCTCCATGAAGGTGGGTGTGTGGTTTGTGTTTTTATGTCAGAGCTGTGATGGTGGGTGTTCTGGAGGGCTATGTGTTGCATGTGGTATGCTGCAGGTGTTGACCTTCTCCCCTTAACCACCTATTCCCGTTTTGGCTTGAGAGTGCATGGCTTCCAATTTGGATATATAAGTGCATCTCTCACAAGTCTGAGTCTGGGGAGGTAAGAGGAGAGGGTTGCCTCTATACATTAGGCAGCTGCTACACTGCCTCAAAATGCCCAAGTTCATCAGGTTAATAGGAGAAAGCACAGGGAACTGACCTTTAGACATGCCAGAACGGATGATCATTATTACTAAGTACTGGAGCTTTTTCCTTATATATTCCTTTTACAGGAAAAATGTCACTCAAGGTGTCTGAGTCTGTACAGAGCACTGCCAAACGCTTGAGGGGAAACTAATATGAAGACCATGAAAATTTAAGAATGAAGTATTTAGGCAGATATTCTGAAGTTAGAAAGAAACCAAGCAGTACTTACTGAAAAAATAAAGAATTAGCTTGTCATGAATGAGGAAAATAGGGGAGTTGCATGAATGGCTACTGCCTGGCTACTACTAATGCTGGTCTCAGCACAGCTTCACTCTGTTGGGATACAATACTCCTTTGCTTCTTCTCTCACCAGAAGCAAAATGTTAGCACCAATCCCAAGAAAAGAAGCAGGCCACAGCCTGTTTGGTGATCCACAGTCTTGTCCCAGATTATGCAAGAGTCTGCAGGCTTGTAGCCTTTTTCTAGTAGATGCCTCAAATAGCACCCAAACTAATCAGGTACATTAAACACAGGTACTCACTCTCCAACCAGAAAGAGTCAGGAATCAGTGCACTCTGCTCCTACTCTCACCAGGATCAGAATATAAGCACAGATTCCAAGCTGTCACCTATAAAGCAGTTGTTAAGCTTTCTGGTGATCAGCAGTCTCCTGGAAATAATGTAGCTGCACTCCTTCTCTCGCCAGTAGAAAACAAAAGCACTAATCCCAAGATGACTACTGAGAGGCAGAATGTGGACTCTCCAATAACTGGTGGTCTTGCAATAGATGCTTAAAGGTAAGATGAAAAAAATGACTTATCCTAAACACTGCAGTGTGCACTAGAGGAGTTAGATGTAAAAGTAAGTAACTTAAATTTTACCTGTCTAAAAACTTAGGTTTTAGTGGATAGTCACTATTTTTAAAACAGCAAGATAGATTGAAAGAGGGTGGTCACTTTTGTATTCTGGTACTATGGAATACAGTAGGATTGCCAATAAATGCAAATAGTTAAAGGGGAGTGATTTCACAAAATGATAATTTTGTGCTTACTCACACCAGCCAGTAAAAGCAGAAATGAAATGATATATATGGTCAAATTAACAGAAGGGGCAGGCAACTAGAAAGACAGTGGTGTTTAAGAACACAACAGTAACCAGGTGGAAGGGTGGAAAAAAATTCTGTGGGACTCACAAGAGACAGAGCTGTGGTCTCTTTTCAGGATTTAATATGCAGTTAAAAGCAGAATATAAGTGAAAAACAATGTAAAGAAAATAAATCACAGTATACAAAATAGAAATAGGCAGTAAAGTAATACAAACTACAACAAATAAAAAGCAAATGAACCTTTCCCTCACAGCAAACTGTAGCAGAGTCTGTGTGAGCCTTCCCAGTAAAACTCTGAAATGTTTTATTTTACCCCTTAAATAGAAGGTTTAGTTCCTAGCTCCACCCCCTCATTTCACAGATGATTAACCTTAACTGACCTGTTCCAACTTATGTGTGACTCCTTAATTGACCTGTTCTAATTTCTGTCTGACTCACAAGGGACAGAGCTGTGGTCTCTTCAAGTTTTAATATGCAGTTAAAAGCAGAATACAAGTAAAACACAGTGTAAAGAAAACAAATCACAGTATGCAAACTAGAAAAAGGCAATAAAGTAATACAAAGTAATACAAAATATAACAAATAAAAAGCAAACTAACCTTTCCCTCACAGCAAACTGTAGGAGCATTACAATGCTGTAGAATATACTGTCACAGTTTTAAATCTCTAAAGGATATAAAATTAATGAAGCTAAAACAAAGGCAATAGTGGAAAGTTATGTACCCATGTAAGAATTAGTTTAGCAATATCCATACTTATGGACACATGATAACATGAAGTATTTAGGAGTATGGATTAAAATTAATTCTGGTGTGGCAACTAAGGATAAGTGGAAACAGACCAAACAAAAGATAATATAAAAACTGAGAAAATAGAAGCCCTGTTATATGGATATCAATAGTAAGATACAAGCAGTTAAGATGTTTTCAGTCCCTTTAGTCTTATACACACGTCAGGCATATTTTTATCAACCACAGGAGAAGTTGTGGATACTAATTAATAAGGAGTGGAAGGATTTTATATAGGGAGGGGAAGATGGCAAGAGTCAAGTGGAATAAGCTTATTCTTCCAATAGAACAGGGTGGATTGGGATTACCTGATATGAAGGAGCATTTCAGAGCAACACAGTTAAGGTTCCTATACATAGCACAAGCAGAAAACTATAATTCAAAGTGAAAAGGGATGATGATGAAATAGGAGGGGAATTCAAGAAACAAGAAGTGACTAGAATTTTGGATGCAGACTTTTAAGGAAAATAAGAATAATCATACATAATATTATATTCATAAAGTAGCAAAAAGCATTTTAAAAACTAAGCCAACATGGGAATGGAGAAAGGAGATTCTGGTGATAGGGTTGACTGCAATGAGGGATACAGACAATAGGCAAGAGAGGGTTGGAATTTGTTGGAGACAACTGGCAAAGGAACCAAGGTATTGGGAGCAAATAACTAGAGAGGGGAAAGGTAACCTATTTGGACTGCAGGTTAGAAATTGCCTTTCCTATCAAGGATTGATACCAGAGTATATGCAAAGAGAAATAAAGTGGGGGTGGTCTTAAAAGAAAGACCAGCACTGGCAGAGTTTTACTACTATTTAGAACAGAAATTGCCATTAAAAAAGGAAAGGTAACTATAAACATCAATTAGAGGAGGTTAGAAAGGATTGGGAAGAGAAATTGGATAAGCAATGGGTGATATATGTATGTCTCCTAAATATGCAACAAAGTCTATAAATTTAGGATCTTTCCTTGGAAGTGTTTACATAGGTATTTTTAAATCCCAGGTAGACTCCAAAGAATTTTTCCTCAGGTAGACAGCAAATGTTGGAGGTGTGATGGGGAAGAAAAATTTAAATGAGAACATATTTTCTGGGAGTGCAATGAGTTGGCAGACTTTAAATATACCATGCAGACTGCTCTGTCTGAGATGCTGGGTGAACAAATTGGTGTAACTAAGGAAATGATCTTTTGAGCTATGATACAAAATTGGAATTGCCCAGACATAGTAAGGCCTTGCTGAGTTATGATGGCTGCCAAAAAAGCAATTACTAGAACAAATCAAAGTCTAAACCAACTTTACAAGAAGTAGCAAAGTTAATAATAGAGATAAAACCACTGTAATTGGGATCTTTTGCTAAGGGTAAGAGCGAATTACATAGGGAAAATGTGAAGTGTGGGATTAATACATGCAGATGAGGAATAAGGTTTAAAAGAAAGCAGGAATTGAATGAGCTATGTAATGTAGTGTTGGCATGGTTTGTAATATATAATGTTTGCAACTGAGATTGTGTCAGTGTGGTTTATTTTCATTTATATAAATGTAAGATTGCCTATGCCATATATGATAATTTAATAAAGATGTTTCTTGTTTAAAAAAAATCAGCTGCAGGGGAAAAAGAGCACCTTTTAGAACAATAATCCACAGACAAGTATAACAAGTAACAACAATGCTACAACAGGTAGGAGAGGCATCTCGTTGTACACAAACACAGCAATTTCATTCCAGTCCATACAACAACGACATAATGATATTTACAATTGTAGTGACTTGGTTATTACTGACATCCATTATAACATGTTTAGAAAACAATTAACTTTTTATTGGGATTGGCATTTCAGAGAGCAGATGTTATGGTTGTCCAGATAGAGCTTAAGGTATTCATTAGAAAATGATGTCTTTCCTTGTTGCTACAAAGCAGATTTCATCAAAACAGAGTTTATAGATGCATTACATACAAACCACCATAACTGTCTCCTCTAAACCTATTTGAGATATTTGTGAAAAATATTCAAGATTTAGAAAGAGATAAAAAAAGCAAATAAATATTTTAATCTTACTGAAGGATCTTTCCAATAAAAACTCCATACAAGTGAGGAAAACAGAGAAAGGAGTGAATTATTTTTTATAGCACCAACATTTTTGATCTGTTATATAACAACTTTTGTACAACTGTTTCAACAAATTAAATTAATATGGGCTACTTAAGAATTGACTTCTGAATGAGCTATTATTAGAACAACCATTTTTCCACCTTTGATTAACTTTCTTATGGTTAAACATCCAGTTATACCTTACATTTTGACATATTAAATTCCATAAAGATCTACAAAATCATCCTTTAAAACCTATCATTGTCACTTGAGAAAGTAAAACAGAGCCCAGGGTTGTTTTATTGATCAGAAGTGGAAGGGCATTTTGGATTTGATTCCACAAGTACTCAGGAACTCTTGGCATTTCAGGGCATTGTTCAAACAATGACATTTTTGTCACAGTTGATATTCAAAATTTATCTACTGTTACTCCACATTCCCTGAGTACGGAATGATTAAGGGACATCCTTATGGTAACATTTGTAACAGATAAGGATATTGATTTAGTATGTGATTTTACTGATCTTATTTTGAAAGTGAATTTTTTAGACAGTGTTCAGATGTAGCTATGGGTGTTGCTTCAGCACTCATTTTTGCAAACCTTGCACTTTGTTTTTGGGAAAAGCACATGCCCTGGAATTCATCAAAGGACCTAGCACACGTGTTATGGGCCCTACTCCCACAATACTGTAATTTGCAATACAAAAACTTGTTAGTTGCAATAAGGTAAGAACTCATTATTGGCTGATTTGCATGTCTCTAAATCACAGCTGCTACTGCAACATTGCAGTATAAATGGTGCTTGTATTGGCATCGACATTCTCCCTGAGTCACATTCCCACACACACATTCAAACACAAATGCACACATACCCACACACACCATAGTCACTGTACCTGTCCCTGACCTGTCAGCCCTCCCATGGACCCCCCATCCCTGATCAGCATAATAGTGCACATGCTGTAACCCCTGATCACTGTAATAGTGCACATGCTGTTATGGAACTGCCCTGGTAGCTAGTGTTTCCCTCATATCCCTATCCTTGCTCTGATGCAGATGCAGTTATGGCACTTAAGTATCATGCATCCTTGGTATCTAGTAATTTCCTCCCCCTGAATCCCCATACTGATGCCAGTGGCATTATGGTACTAAACTAATATGTAACTTTGGTGTCTAGTGATTCCCCTAACCCACCCACCATCCTCATACAGATCCCAATGCCATTATAGCCAATATGCATCCCTGGTGTCTATTGATCCCCCCCACCCTATCAATCCCAGTACTGATGCCGGTGTCATTATGGCACTTAACTAATATATATCCCAAGTAGCTACTGATTCCTCCCATCCCTTGATCTGTACCACATTTGTGGTAGGAAGTTAAACACAGCCTTTTGGCTGTGTTAACAACTTTGACATGGTGGGGTTCGCCATGCTGATCTACACTAATAAATAATTTCTTGAATCCCTCAGTTTGTAGATGTTTTCCTGGATGTGGTTCCAAGGGAGAGGGTAAATGGATAAGTAGCATATGCCTGTCCCCTGGACTGCCTCATTATCATTTAGCATGGCCAGCCCTATGCAGTGCCGCATGTCGCATGTCTTCATGCCAGAGCACAATTCAGCACCATGTTAGGGCAGCACCTTCATGAATGCACCCCTGTTTTTTAAGAATCCCATTTTTAAACATGTTAAGTTATATACACATTATTCTGATGATTTATTTATGGCTAGAAATATGACTGGCTCAATTTTTTTTTCAGGAATTAGAATTAAATATTACTTTTTTAAAAATTGATACCCCCCCACACACACACACACACACACACACACACACACACACACACACACACACAACAAAATCATATATTAGTATTGATTTTTTAGATATCACTGTTTATAAAAATTTAATGAAAGGCTATTTCAAATCAAATATTTTTAGGAAGCCTTGTTGCATCTTTCGGCTTTTCCCGGTTAGGGGTCACCACAGCGGAACTCCGGTCCGCTAATGATTGGCAGTAGATTTTTACATACCGAGTTGCCAGCCCTGACACACAACCTTCAACAAAGGCACGCCCATTCATGCATGTCTCCACACAGAAGACACTTTGGCTGGGAATCGAACAGGACAATGTCTTACTGTGAGGCGACAATGCTACCTCAGCACCACCACCTACTTTTTGCAATTTGTATCTGCATTTCCACAGTAACCATCCAAACTGGATAAAAAGGAACATTGTAAAAGGGAAGTTTGTCAGACTATTCTGTTTAGTTTCAGATGATTTAGTTTTTAATGAGGAAGTGCATCTTCTCAAACCATCACTTATTCATAGACAATACCCTTGTGAACTTATGAAGGGGTGATCAGTGAAATTAAATTTAAGAGATTAGTTTCCTTTGTGTCTACTACAAGTGCTCGTGTACCATTAGCTCACAACATACTTCCATGATGTCACTCACTCATGTTGACAAGTGCCCGAACTCCCACTAACCCAATCCCCATAAAGTTAACAAAGGCTAACTATCCCTCCCAGAACCCAGACCCTTACCCTACAAACTGCCACCAAGTCCCTAATCTTGAAATCCTGATCAGTCCCTAAACTTTAAATCCCCCTCCTTTGGGTCTATATTAGAAGCATGAAAATACATTACTGCGAATGCTGACATGAGCGAAAATGCCGGTAATCGAACTTGGTATTGTGGAGGGCTGTGCCCCCCACACACCCCGCTAACTATATATTCTAACTCTGAGGTCGCACTACAGTGAGGAAAGGGCCAATATCTTGCTCCTCACTGTACCATGACCCCACAAACACCTTTTCGATTCCCGGCATTTTCACTCATGTGAGCATTCGCAGTAATGTTTTTTCGTGCTTCTAATATAGACCCCCCCTCCTTTCCCTAACCTTCAAAACCCTACACTCACTCCTTGAATCTAAAATCCCTCTTCCTACTCTAACCCTAATCACCCAGTCACTCCCCATACCTAAAAATCAATTTTTTCTTCCAAACCCTAACTAACCTTCTTTTACCTTCCAATCACTCCCTATATCTAAAATCCCTTCCCCTCCCTAACCTTCCAATCCCCTCTGCTCACTCCCTAAACCTAAAATCTCACTCCCCTCCCTAACCCTAATTTCTCAATTGTTCCCTAAACTTAAAATCACACTTCCCTCCATAAACCTAACATTCCCATCCCTCCCCTCTTCTCACACTGTTAACCTAAAATACCCCTTCCTCCCTAACCATAACCTTCTGCTACCTTTCAGTCACTCCCTATACCTAGAATCCCCATCCCCTTTCTATTGCCAATCTCCCAGTCACTCCCAAAACTTAAACCCTCCCTTCCCTTCCTAAATATAGCCTTCTCCTCCCCTCTGCTTGCTCTGTTAACCTAAAATCCCACTCCCCTTCCCAAAACTACACTCTCCCTCTTGTTTCCAGTTATTTGGTTCATGGTGGGAACTTGCTTCCATCTATCTGTTATGCCAACTGCAACTCTGAACTCACATTTGAGTTTCAGCACCTGTTTGGTTAGTTGGGTTGACAGGGTTGCAGTGTTTGAATCCCTGGCTGTGAGTTTGTGGAATTCGAGCAGATGGGGCTAGAGCGGCTATAGAACATCCATTTCTTTTGCTCTATTTTACATAAAGCATATTCTATTAATAAGAACAGCAATTCTAAATATGATTTCCAAAAAGGTATGTGACTAACCTTTTTCCAATGATAATTCTGATATTAGGAGTATATTCTTTAAACAATGGAACATTTTTAATTATTTTGATGGTTATTGTGAAAAATTAGGTACTACACCAAACTTTTATTACAAAGGAGCAATGATATTAAACACTGTTTAGACAGTGGCAGTCAAATTTGTGATATAAACAGTAACACTGAGATATTCCAATATGCAAACACTGTAAATTCTTCAGAGTTAGTAAATATGGTATCACTGGAGAAAAACAAATTTACACCAAGGGACACTATAATAGCAAATACAATTGGTGTTCTTTACTTAGCTAAATGCACATCATGTTCACCCAATAGCATAGCTAGGGCAAGGTGAAGGGGGGTCAACTGCCCTGTGTGCAAAGTGTTAGGGGGTATGATCGACCATCCAATCTATCATCCCAATTCCGAATTACTCTTAAGTGCAAAAAGCAGTTTGCTACAGTTTAAAAAAAATAAAAATAATAAAATTTGAACACTGTAGCACTTTGTATGGGGTATACACTTTGTTTCGCTAAAATGTGAGGAAGGAGGATCAGGACAGGGCACAGAAATGGAACTTGACTGGATCCTGCATTTCAGAAGCCCCATGTACCCTATCTCAGACTTCATCTCTTTTTTTTTTTGCATTTCCATTGAAGAGATGGAGCAGGAGGGAGAGGCTGGGACCTGATTTGGTCTTAGAGTAAGTGACCACTTACACTGAGAGCAGGCTAGTAGGAGGTCTTTTGGAATCTGGTTCCTGGTGTAAGTATAGTTATAGATAGGCCTTACGACACAGTAAGTCACTTACACTGAGAGCAAGTCTTTCAGAATCAGGGCAATCTTACACTGAGTGCAACTCTTTTGGCATCTGGCCCTGATATTGGTGTGCCAGTGCACTTGAAGAGCTGTTGGTGTGGAACAAATATACTGGCATGTAAAAACTAGACAATATCAATACATTTGTGCTGCTGGCAAATATGATAAAACAAATGTCATGACAAGACAGAGAACAATGCTCAGATATTAGAAAATTTATTTTTTTATCTTTGAGGAGGATCTCTCTTTAGAAAGGGGTGGCAATTGTCAGAACCAGCTTCTTAAAAAGGAATTGTTTTAGCAGTCAGCATCAAAAGCAAACAAGATACTGGGCTTGAATGATTATGTGATGATCAGCTGTATTTTAGTATAGCAAGCACAAAAAAGTAAAATGAATGCCATTTGGTGCTTGGTTTTAATTGTTTTTATTTAAACTTGATGGTGGCCTCATTTTACTATTCTGATGAAGACTAAGTCTTTCAGACAAAAACCCTAAATCAATAAATTTTCCTGCATGATATATATACAGAGTTTAGTTTTTAGTGTTTTTTATCTCAGTCTAGTGGCTATGCTTTCCCACTTCAGTTTTAGTATATAATTATATTCGTATACCTGTGATTTTTACAGTATTACTTTGTATAATGATGGTAGCAACAGTATTTTTCATTGTAAAGTTGCTCACAAGCCCACCATTTGCAACACATACAACAGCAATCACCCCCCTAAAGCACAAACATAACATAGTGAAGGGGGAAATTGTACTTTTGTCCAGGCTAACCTCTGATGACCATGTTTTCCTAATAGAGTTGAAAAAATTATGAGACATGTTTGGAGAGTAATTGTTCTCTTGATTTTGTCAGCACAGTCAGGAATGAAATTCTGATATATGTGATTATGCAATTTAATTTTAGTTATTTTTCTCTACATTCTGGTAGAATTAGAGGCATTATATTTAAAAATTGGTGTCTTAATGCTGTTGTCCTAGGGAAGGGTTTTGACCTTGTTCCTCTCTTTATTTACAAAAGAAACAGCAACATTAAAGAGATAGTTGAGAAGCACATACCCCCGGATTTACTAATCTTCCATGCAGGACTAGCGTAGTCCTGCATGGAAGCGGCCATTTAGGAGCAGGACAGCAGCACGCCATGCATATGAAGGTGCACTGCCTGAGCTCCTAATCTTACATGGAGCGTGTAAGAGTGCAGAGGGTGTGTCTGAGAGCAGAGCTCTCAAAATGTATACCCCCCGCACTAAAGAACAGCAGAAAGCCCAAAAGAATGAGCGAGACCGCTCATAGGTGTCCGCATACTCCCAGCAACATCCCCCCACGTGTACAACACCAATAGTAAATGCACAATATAAATACACCATTTTTTTACTTTTATGAAACAGATTAAATTTAACCATAGGTGCACGGGTTTGCCCATTGCTTAGCTATTGTTAATGCAGCTTATATGGCTGAAGAGGATAACAAGGAAGATAAATGCAAATGAAGCAGTATAGCAATAGTGTAGTGGGCAGAGCATTCACCTTACTAGCAGGCATTTTTAGTGCATAACCTACTAAATAACATATATATGTGAACTGGAGTACTGCATTAAATGCAGATGTGAGGTGTCAGTGTCATAATGTTGCAAAGGCCACAGATAATCACATGTGCCCCATACAGTATATGTACACAGGAATCATGGATACAAATGGAAGGCAAAATGTGTTGTTGTTGTTGTTGTTTGTCTTTCGGCTTTTCCTGGTTAGGGGTCGCCACAGCGGAACTCTGGTCCGCTAATGATTGGCAGTAGATTTTCAGGAACGCCGAGGTGCCAGCTTGACATCCAACCTTCAATGAAGGCACGTCTATTTAAGCATGTCTTTTAAACGCCCACCCAACTGCGGGGAGGACATGCAGACTCCACACAGAAGGCACTCCCCACACTCCAGCTAAGAATCGAATGGGAGAACCTCTTGCTGTGAGGCAACAATGCTACCGCTCCACCACCATGGCTATTATGAATGATAACTCCATACAGCTTCCAAATCCCCCACCTTCCCAAGAACCATTAGACATTACTGTCTAAATTAGTGCAGTGGTAAGCCAGTGTAAGCACTAGTAGGCAAGTGTAAGCAGTATTAAGCAGTAGTAAGTGGGAGTAAGCATATGTAAGCACTAGTAAGCGGGTTTAAGCCCATTTGCACAGGGGTAAGCAATGTGCACACAGGTTAAGCAATATTGAAGCTAACTCTCTGTAAGCATATTTAACCAGATGTTAGCATTGCTTACCCTCATGCAAACCCATGCAAACCCGCTTACAAGTGCTTAAAAGTGCCTTAATCACTCTGTATCCAACAGCCGCTGTTCTGCCCAGCAACAAAATGAACAGCTTTGCAGGTCTTGAACCCAGGACCCTATACACTATAGTCACAGTAGTTAACCACCAAGCCAGCACAGCAGTACATAAGCATGAGGTATCACCAAACAAACCCTCACTGTCGAAAAGTCAAACTGAACATGTGAAAGGAATCAGTATACAGTCATATGTTCTATAACCTACTACATAACATAAATATGTGAAATGGAATACTGAAGTAAGGCCAGACGAGAGGTGTAAATGTAGTAGAGTGTTGAAGTCCCCTACTAAACACAAGGACCCCATACAGTGTATATACACATGAATCATGGATACCACATATATATATATATATATATATATATATATATATATATATATATATATATATATATATATAATGTAATGAATAATAAATCAATGCCAAAAAGCAAATATAATGCAAAGTCAATTTTAAGCAACACTAAGCATTGCACAGGCCAGGTTAGGAGGTATAAGCAATGTGTAGGCCAGCTAACTCAATGTGTCCAGTGGAATACCCCTTTAAACAATGCCAATCTTAGGTAAGCAGGTTTGCCCATAGCTTAGCCTTTTCAAAACTGGCCAATCATGGCAAAGTGCGGGAATTTGGCCCTACTTAAACCCAACAGGTGGGAATACATCTCAAAACTAATTGTAGCTTCCCCTTGCAGTCACCATGGCAGAAAGGGGAAAGGGAGTGCACTTCCGGGCACATCACTGGGTCATCCAGGAGTCCAGAGTCATGGCAGGACTTCTTGTCAAAGACCATGAGCAGAGACTGCTGCAGGGCCAGTACCAGGGTTCTCAATATAAGGTGGAATCCTGGGACCATCTCGCCAATGACATCGCCAGTGTCATTGGCGTACCCCGAACTGGTGAGCAGGTCAGGCATCACTATGCCGACCTGAAGTAGTGAAAGGGGGATCTCTTGGATCAGTGGATCCAAGAGGCTAGGATGACAGAGAAGGTCACAGCTGTGTGTAAGTATCACTCCACTACCTGTTTAATAATTGCCAGCTCATGTATATTATGGATAGGTATGGCTAAATATTCTTCTTATGTCCTTCACAGCGGCAAGTGAAGATGCTGGGATGACAGAGGAGGTCCCAGCTGTGTGTAAGTATCACTCCACTACCTGTTTAATAATTGCCAGCTCATGTATATTATGGATAGGTATGGCTAAATATTCCTCTTATTTCCTTCACAGTGGCAAGTGAGCGGGCCGTGAACCAGGAGGCCCATGGCTGTCCCCTAGAGAGGTTATGATGTGAGGCAGGTTAGTAATACTCTTGCATGTACTGTCATAGGAAATAAATCTAAACGTATTAGTACATTTTTTGGCAGTATAAAACCTGTATTGTTTAAGGCAAGTACTGCATACACCGGAGAATATGGCAGGAAGAGTCTCATATAGTATGTATGTAAATAAAAGCATAATAGCCTGACAATAAAGGTCTAACTGCTGGACTGCATGTGTATACTCTGGCATCATATGGTAATGTAGATTTGCAATCACTTAATAGTACTGTTGTATTAAGCACTGTTAACTATGCAACATAAATAGAATGTGTAGGAATGTTTGTATATGACTGGTGTGATCCCCAGAGGTCACTTAGTACAACTGAGAGACACATAGACAGAAAACAGTGAAAAGACAGACAACAAAATCCAAATAGCACATGCAACTGAGATGTGAACTGTTGTATTTTTAGCACACACAGCCATGGTTCAAATCCTGGGAGTGGTAGTAGTCTGCATACAGAATCATACCCCACAACTGTACCGATATGTCCAGAATGTCCAGTAAATTGGCCCATATCTGATGCCTGTCACCCTGTCCCCCTGGGAAATCAGTGGGGATAATCCCAGACGTATAGGCAGCAAACAGGAAATACAACTGATTGTCTCACATCTATGAGAACAAAGCTGGCCCACTAGCAACTCCCCAAAATCTTATGAGAGTAATAAGCCATGTATGTCCCATTTGCACCCCCATGTTGTCAAGCTGTGACCAGAGTGTGTACAGTAACAGAGTGAGATGTACATGCATAATAGTAATGTGGAATCTGGTACTGTGTGTGGCAACATTCAGGTAGTGCTAAAAACATTGCTCCTACAGGTCTGTCAGATACAAACACTGTGCCCAGAAATAAAAGAATGATACTCGGTAGTGGTACTGTTTACTTTCGTATTGTATGGCATTGTGACTGATGCAGTTGCTCTGAATAATAAGGTATTACTCATCATTGTCCCCCACACTGTCCTACAAAATATAACTGTCTAGGAAATCCTGTAAAAGAGTGTTGTAATACAAGATCAGAATGTAAAACCACAGGAGAATTATAAGACAGAAAGCAGATAGGAGACATATAGCAATATCTATATAGCACACACAACTATGATGGACAGTGTTTTAGTTTTAGCAGACACAGCCATGGTCTGAAACCTGGGAGTGGAAGTAGGCTGCATACAGAACTATACCCCACAACTGTACAGATAAGTCCAGAAGGTCCAGTATATGGGCCCATATCTGCTGCCTGTCACCCTGTCCCCCTGCAGAGTCAGTGGGATGCTCCCAGATGTTTAGGCAGCAAACTGGAACTACAACTGATTTTCACACATGTATGAGAACAAACCTTTCACTCTAGCAACTCCTGATACTGTTATGAGAGTAATAAGCCAAGTATGTCCTATCTACACCCCCATGTTGTCAAGCTGTGACCAGGGTGTGTACAGTAACAGAGTGAGATGTATGCGCATAATACTAATGTGAAATCTGGTACTTTGTGTGGCAACTTTCAGGTAGTGCTAACAAACATTGCTCCCACAGGTACATTGGATACAAACATTATGCCAAGAAATAAAAGCTTGATACCCTGTACTGATACTGTTTACTCTGGTATTGTATGGAATTGTGAGTGTTGCAGTTGCTCTGAATAATAAGGAATCACTGATCACTGTCACCCACACTGTGCTACATAATATAACAGTGTAGGAAATCCTGTATAAGAGTGCTGTAAGTCAGTAAATGTTGAAGAGGGCAATAGTCTAGATATGTCCTGGTTCACCTGCATGTGGTCAAGACATGGCCAGAGTCTGTGCAAAAAGAGATGTATAGGTATGTGCACAACAGCAACCTGGAATCTGGGAGTATGTGTAGAAACAGTTAGTGTTAACAAACATTTCCTCCACAGGTATACCAGGTAAGAGGTGTATACTACAGGTAAAACCAGTTGACATCCATATCACTGTCCAAACTAAGGCAGTAGGGTAGTGTAGTAATACTTGTAAGGTACAGATAACAGCACTGACTAGGAAAGTAATGCAAACTACAGGAATATACTAGTTGTTAATTTACATCTTTCTCTCCCCCCACCATATCTCCAACAATACACTGCATACCTACCTCAACTGGTATGTGATGACTCCACTGTTATGTTGGGACATATGTCCTATTGTTTGATAATTATTCAGATCTGTTTCCATGCATGTGCTATGTTGAAATACTCCAACATTGGTGGCATGGTGCCATAAACGTACCTGCATGCTGTTGCTATTACCACTGTGATCCCATATATGCATGCATTCCATTTGCTATGCAACTGTTCCATATCTGGTGTCTGGGTTAATGGGAATATCTATGCATGCTGTTATACCTAACCTTGGAATGTGTTGACTATTACTAACCCACATATGTTGATACACCATAAACACCATAGCACATATGGGAATGTGGGTCCCAGCAGACCCACCTGTCCCACCTCAGCTGGCCGTGGCACCGGGCACCAGCATGTCTGGGACCCAACCCATGACCTCCTCATCTGCTGGTCCTGCACCACCTTCGGGTGGAACCGCCTCATGGGGATGGGGCTCGCCCCCTCCCCCTGGAGCGGGCACAGACAGGAAGCTGTCATCTATCGCCAGGTCCAGGTCATGGTACGTAGAGAGCTCAATCAGCAGTTTGGAGATCTTCTACTCCAGCTCGAGGGCCACGTGTTGTGACTAGAGGGTCGGCCTTGCTCTCTGGCTCAGCCCCCAGCACAGCCACCTTCTGGGCTGTGAAGGTGCAGTGGTGACTGCCCATGGGTGGGGATCTCAGTCCCACTGTTTCCACTAGGGGGCTCATGGGCTTCCAATTTCTCAACACCCCTCCCCATCAAGGTGTTTACCCCCACATGTGTCATATACCGCCCCTGTATGCGTCTTGTTTGTCTTGTCTGTTAACCTACCCAACCTACCTCTCCAAATATACCTACATTCCCTCCCCAACATCCCACTCTCACCTAAAAAAAGGGCATTCTTTTCCCAAAAAAAAACTATCGTCCATACATAGCTGTCCATTTCACACACGTGTCCACTGGACAGATGTAATCTGGTCTAATTGGGATCACAACATATTATTATTGTCCTCATCCCTCTCTCAGGGGTTTTAGTGTCCAAACCTATCTCCAAATTCAGTGTATATACACAGCTGTTGCTGTAGAAGAAATGGGCAGCTATGGACCTTCCCTACAACCTCTTGCACATCCCTGGCTATTTTCCCCACTGTCTTTCCCTCTTTGTGCCCCTTTTTCACCACTTTCCTATCAACTCTTTTTTCTTTTAAAGAAATTAGCTCAGGGGTAAGCAGGAGTAAGCACTTTTAAGCAGCAGTAAGCAGGTTTAAGCTTGTTTGCATGGGAGTAAGCAATGCCTACACATGTTAAGCAATTTAGAAGCTAAGTGAGTATAAGAAACTGTAACTGGAAGTTAGCAGCACACCAGCGCAAACCCGCTTACAACTGCTTAAAAGTGCCTTAATCACTCTGTATCCAATGGCCCATGTTCTGCTCAGCAACAAAATAAACAGCCTCTGCAAGGCTCGAACCCTGCACACCATAGTCAAACTGATTTACCACTAAGCCATGTCAGATACACATAACTGATGTTTTCACAAACATATCATCCAGCCCAGTCATTCAACAGTACAAGAAATGTATCAAAACATGTATGTGTGTGTGTGTGTGTGTGTGTGTGTGTGTGTGTGTGTGTGTGTGTGTGTATATGTATATCTAAATAGATATATACATATCTATATATGCAGATACAGTTTTATATATACATATATATATATATATATATATATATATATATATATATATATATATATATATATATATATATAAATAAACCTATATACATACATATGCATACATCTATAGATATATATTTATACAGACACATCTGTAGATAAAAATGTGAAAATAACAAAAACATATATGTCCACATAATGGGGTTGAGGGGGCCCAAACAACATGCATCTTGTATGTATAGGTATCCCCCCCACAGCCAAACACGTCTACCCTGCAATACACTACCAATTGTTACAGATCCCATAACCAGGACCTGACACAACATGGGCACAAGATGTTAACAGTACTCCATCCCACCTGTATGATATCAGGCTTGTATCAGTAACATATCATGCAGTACAGTCTGACTACCATAGGGAATGTACAATGTGGGAGCAATCAACATCCCTAGGATACATATACACAGACACATATATGCAGATACAGATATACATATATATATATATATATATATATATATATATATATATATATATATATATATATATATATATATATATATATATATATATATGGATATATATATATATATCAGCTGGACACTGTATGAGCCACCCATACAAATGACAATTGCTGCCTGCAATATATACCCACAGAGAGGTCAAAGGATATAACACCACAAACAGGTCTGCATACATGGAAAAGCTTTATTTGTGTACTATTACAGTTATATATGCCATGTCATATAGCTGTTTAGACACTGACATACATATAAACAGAGTAATGCAACTGTGAAACAGTTATATTAATACAGTAGTCTGGAAAGGTTTATATATGTTGCTGTCCAGGCCGAAGCCTTTAAGTAGTACAATAGTAAAGACAGACTGGGCCACAGGATACCAATCAATCAACAGTAAATAATGCAGATGTATAGTCCAGCAGCCTCTATCTACACTCTGTACACAATCCCTAGAGGGTAAAGACCTCGGGTGACACAATGGGATGTATCTGTTACATAACAAGGCATAACTAACACCATCACAATCACACTGACAAACAGAACAGTCTATATGTCAGGAGGCAGTAGGCCTACATTTTCCCAAGGTGAATTGTATGGTAATGTACATTCAGATGCCTTAAGGCCGCTTACCCCTGATACCCCCATATATTGTAACAGCCTAGGTTAGTTATGGTGCATCCCCAGCTAGACTCAATAATACAGGGCCATATACCACTGTAACATACACTGGCCTCTGGAGTGCATAAGGGCACACATGTATTGTGTAGGTGAAGCCCACACATATATGGACCCAACCCCACAGTATGTGTGGGGGACACAACAGCAGTGGACTGATGGCAGGAATGGTAGCATGACATACTCACAGTCCACTACATAACCCCTGACAGCATGTCATATGGACAAAGCTTGGTATGTAGGTGAAGGACAAAGGCTGGAACACAGGCCCATATGTGTAAAACTGTTGTCATACACTAAGCAAGTCACTGGTGTTACAGGATAGTCTGCAACATACCCTTAGTCAGGAATATGAAATGGATGTAGCCATATACTGATAGCACGCAACATGCACACTGCCAGTGATATATCTGACACAAGACCTGTGTGGTGGACAGACAAAACATAATAGGCACACCTCTGGCCATCAAGAGGATAGGCCCACAATTGAGAGCTATGCAGACAGACTGCATTCCAAGTTAAACTAGTATGTACACACAAACCCTGTAACACCAATACTATACAATGCAGACAGCAACACTACTCACACTCTGTCTATAGTTCTGGAACCGCCTACAAATATGTAGCTGGCCTGAGTGTGCAGGTTCTCCTGTAAGAGGTATTGCTACCTGCTGTCTGTAACACTGCTGCCCACACACAAGAAGGATGCCCATCATACAGGAAAGGTAAAGGGACCACACCCACGTGATGTAGGGATTTATAGTAGTTGGTTGCCATGACAGTGGTAACTGGAAGTACTACACAGCATGCTGCATGCAGGTAGCAAGTGAAGAACACTGATTGTTGCAGAGGCCATCACCTGATCATGTGCATCACCTACAAATTCTATGCTGCAATCTATTCAAAGCAGCTCATTCCATTTACTGGAGAGAGACTGAGAGAGAGAGAGAGAGAGAGTGCATATAAGGCACAGAAAAAAAAAAACATCCAGAAGAGTCTGCATTCCCAGAACAGGTATGTGAAGTATATATGTATGTAACTGACCATAGTACTTGGTCCATAATAATGGGATAGATGATGTGGAATGATTTATATGTGTCTTCAGGTGTTGTTGTAATGATGTTCAGCTGAACAACTGCTAAGGGCAATAGAGTCCGTCCCTGTGGGTAGTGGCCCATACCTGTCAGCCGTGCAGAGCAGCACTGATTGATAAGATGTAAGCCATCATAGCGTGTGATGTTTAATGGGAAGTATGTATATTAAGTGGCCAATAGCTGATGGTGGAAGTAATGCCATAATGATGGACACATGGGTTACACAGCCCACCTCTTGCAAGATACTCAGGTAAACCTGTATTGTAGCATGCAGGAATACCATAGGTGTGTGATAGGGTTACCTGCAATCCGGCCCTACATATACCCCCCTAATGTCAGGTTGTGTCCATATGTGGCACCTGTCTGTGCTGTAGCAAGGCAGGGCAGTGCAGCTGTGCAGGAAGGTGTTTTGAGATTGTGGACCTGATGTCTGAATATGCATATGTGTGTGTGTGTGTGTGTGTGTGTGTGTGTGTGTGTGTGTGTGTGTGTGTGTGTATATATATATATATGTATATATATATATATATATATATATATATATATATATATATATATATATATATATATATATATATATATATATATATATATATATATATATATATATATATATATATATATATATATACATATATACAAACACACACACAAACATATATGTATGCAAATACATGTCCCCTATATTACTTCCAAAGTGCTGCATGCTATGTGCGAGGAAACAGCACACACAGCAATACACACAGATATCTACACCTGTCAGTGTGTGCAACATGGATGGGTATGTCACGTAAACCCCTTGTTGTTACCACATTGCCCTTGTCTGTGAAATATAGAATGGGAATATGGGGAAGTATGGCAGGTATAGTTGTGGAGGTGGTCAGGGTTGGTAGATATAGAGGACAGCCTACAAGGGTGGTATGTGACATATGTGGTGGGTAAACACCCTGGATGGTGTGTGTTGTCTGTGATGTGGATGCCCCATGCACCCCAATATGGATACAGTGGGAACAAGCCTCCCACCTACTGCTACTCACAATGGCAGTCCACATCCTGAAGGTGCCTGGCCTGGAGGCTGAGCAGGAAGAGCATGTGGGCCCTGTGAATGTGTACTGAGTGCCTCAAGGTGATGTAGCACATCCCACATGTGTCTGTGGAGCCTGTTATGGAACAGACCCTGGCCCTGCCCTCAGGGGACAGGAACATGTCTGTGTGTTCCCTCGGGGGGGGGACAACATCAGCTGGGTTGGTTCCACCTGACAGTATTGCTGGACCAGTACATGAGGAGACCCCAGAGTGGGTCACACATGTGATGGGGCCTGGTAACAGGGGCAGATGAGTTTGGAGAGGTGGTTCTGCTGGCCAATAGTACATATACATGCTATTGTGTCACTGTTATAGAACATATGTCGGTAGTAATAGTCTACACAATCCCAGAACATGTCCAACAGCATGTATAGATAACAGCAATAACACAGAATGTCAGATGTGCAGCAAACACATAGCAAGCACACCACAGGCATATATGGAACCATTGTGGCCCTGACAATGGCATGCAGGTGAATAGTCTGTAACAGGCCAGCAATGATAGTGTGCACACAGGGAACATAGCTACAAACACATTGCACAAAGTGTGGTACAGTACAATATCTGCTCCACTGGTATGTATGTTGTAGCCATACCTATTGAGTTGTGTGTACAGTTTGGTGTTGCTGATATGGTGGGGGGGTGACAGTGATGTGCATTAAGAACTGTGGTAACCTTGCTGCATGACTTGCTCACACCGTGTCCATCTTTATGTCTTTCAGGCACACTGTCCCATAGAAGGCTGTCAGCCTACACAGCAGCTGAAAATGAAATCCTGCTCAATGAACTAATGCATCACTATGCAATGTTATTTGGCTGGGTGGCCCATGATCAGCAGGAGCGGTCCACCCTGTGGAACAACCTAGTCCATAAAGTCAATGATGTCGGACTGCACAGCCACAGTTATGAGCAGGTCTGGCATAATTGTTCTGACCTGCTTCGCAATGTCCATCGGTGTACTGCTGTAGCCAGGGGGATCACCTCACCACAAGGGGGGGCATGCCATTCATCCCCCTGACACTTGTGGAGGAGCTCCTGAACAGCCTCGTGGCACCTGCCCGTCCGGACAGCTACCAACCACCAGACACCTTTGTGGAGGTGAGTGCCACCCACACACTGGCCGAGGAGCATGCAGGTAAGGCCACAGGGCACATTAGTAGACCGCTGTTGCATATACATCAGCATCAGTACAGGTAGATTGTGCATATCTGACATGTCATAGATATATTTTGTTGCTGCATAGTAGTGATAAACAGATGTCCATATGTCGTTGGATTGTGGAAATGTACTGTTGATGTATTGTAATACTGCACCCACCCTGTAGCAATACCACAGGTGTGGCCACTGACTTTGCATCGTTCACCTTCTTATGTAGGTCCCTCCGGGATACCACCAAGACAGCAGCCTGTAGCTGGTGAGTATGGTTTATGTAGATGCTTGCCAATACACCAGGCATGTAATGGTGATGGTATATTCCATGTACACATCCAACACACCTACCCAGAATGCATACTGTACATGTGCACGTATTGTTGCTGTGAAATGCATGGCATCACAGGGGCGACCATGATGGGGTATTGGAAGGGTATGTCAGACACCTGCATGATAACTAACATCCTGTCATTGCGGAATGTGGCCACATAATGGTGGGAGACATGGCCTACAGTGGGGACATGTATGGAACAACACCCATATACAGTGCAACACCCGTGTATATACCTGTATGACAATGGCAACTGCTGCAGATATACCCTATGGCATAAGGCATTACAGTGGTCCACATTATCAGATGGAACTAGGCTGTAACATGTGGTGTTCAGTGTATGGGACACTGCAAAGTGACACATGTTTAGGGCTTACTTGTCATGCATCTGCAAAAAGGCTGAAGGAGGGGGTGTTAGCATGACACATGAGTGCACTGCAGCTGGGATCCTAAGGATGCTAAGAATGGCTGTATCTGCACATAGTCAGGTTCAGGACCTGTGGCAGATGTAACCCTACCCCCACAGCAATAGTGACAGCAGTGTGTGAACACCAAGGGATGTGCACATGACTAGACCTTGCAATCATGCAGATTAGGGGGACGTGTAGGGCAGACTGAACATACACTGGCAAATGCAGATGGCCTACGCTGGTACACCCCTGCCAGGAGTAGTGACAGCTGTAGTACACACAACAAGAGGTGCGACAAACAGTCATGATAAGGGCGTGCGCACATATGCCCACACAGTGTGTATGCATCGTGGTCAGCATCCGCACACCTAACACATTCCTTAGACACTACATGTGAAAGTACATGACATATGTTACATATCGGGCTCATGTACTGTTAAGATATGCGGTGATGTGGTTCCATGGCAGATCAAGGATGGGTGCATCATATCAATAAGGGTGTGTACACCCCCCATAGCCATGGTATGCTCTTATGTTTGTCAGTGTAAGAGTATTAGATTAGTAATACATGGTCCGCTGATGTTGAGAGCTGTAAATCAGACATCAGGCATTCAAATGACATCTGTCCACATATCATCCTAGGTATGTGTTGCTGGAAAACATAGGGGCTGCGAGCATTAAAGCTGACATAACCGACACAGTAGGACACATTCAGCAATGGGCTGTACACCTGTGAGGTGTGGTGCACAGTACATGGCAGGGTACAGAACAGGGCCACAACAATATTGTCTACATGGGTGCAGTGGTATCCAGGGGAAGAGGCATCACCTAGTGACACAGCACATGCATCACACACATGTATACTGTTGCTAGCATGGATTGACTATAGCTGCACTGCATGCTGTTGGGTAGCATATGTTATGCATGTTGACAGATGGGTAATAGGAGGACTGTGTATGTACTATCATTGTGCAACCTCACCTGTATAAGTGTGTGTGTGTGTGTGTGTGTGTGTGTGTGTGTGTGTGTGTGTGTGTGTGTGTGTGTGTGTGTGTGTGTGTCCTGGTGGGTAGTTAGTTTGTCTGTAGGGTTAATCTGGTGAAGTAGAGGGAGGTTGATGCATGTAGGATGTGTGTGTGTGCAAGTGTGTGTGTTTGTGTGGCTGGCCATGTATGCACATGTGTGATTGTGGGGTGTTCATACAGTAGTACCTCCCTTTTTATATCATGCAGTACATGGACATGGACTGCCACAATACACACCAGGAATACTTGTCATGTATGTAATCGCAGGACAGCTGATAGTATAATACGGTTTGTAGCATGGAACAGGCATTGACAGGGAAGGTAGACACCAGGTATACCCTTAATATCACATTCAGCAGAGAGGTCATCTAAAACCCACATATGCAGCACTACAGATGCATTAGGGAAGTACTAGTCAACACCAGGGAGTGTATCCATATATTACAGTTGTCACATAATAGGCTGATTGAGCAGCATATCTGGCATGTACTGACCATTACATACACATGACACACAAGTGAGTGATATCATGGTGTGAACATAGTAGCCCACACATATAGGGGCCATGCTCATGATGTCTGGACATACACAGGGTGAACACCAAATGACAGCAGTGAGGCCATCTAAAACCACTACATACAGGTCAGGCAGGTAACGTAGTAACAGGTCTTGTGTTGTGATCACTTGTGTAGGCATTTAGAGGACTGATATGTTAATGAGTGGTATCAATGTGTGTATGTTACCAAGTGTGATGCAGGATGGGGTACACATGGACATATATGTGGGGCTGTCTGTAAAGTCACAGACAGGTAGGTATTACGGTGGTGATTGGTGTGTGTGTGTGTGTGTGTGTGTGTGTGTGTGTGTGTGTGTGTGTGTGTGTGTGTGTGTGTGTGTGTGTGTGTATACTGTTAGGCAATGCTGTACAGATTTTAAAAAATGTATTGTTTTCCCCTACAGGTGGCGAGGTGGGTCAGAGTCCCTCCTGCATGCAGTCTGATGTTGGTGTCCATAGAGACACCAAAAAGGATGATAGTACTGTTGAGGCACAGGTGGAGTTGTCAAAGGCAGAAACAGCGCCATCATTTGATATCCCCTCTTTAACTACCCCAACCCCGCAGACAGTTTCAGTGCCTATACATACCCCATCACTACTGGCCATAGCGGTGGGACAGCTGGCATTTGGTTGCTGTTCACTGGAAAGTGTGGTATCCGTGCCTATTGTGTCTGGTCACAGCAGGCATAGCCGGATGTCCGTCAGGTCAACACATAGGCAGATGTCCCAGGGTACTCATGGTAGAGCTACTGGGCATCATGCCCCTGGCAGAGGCAACATAGCTGGTACCAGCAGGCGCATGTTTCAAGCTGTCAAGGAGATGCAGGCATGTCTAGAATGTTACACCAGACAGGGCCTGAGGCTGCAGAGGGCTGCTCTCACTTCTGCAAATGATAACACTCATGAACTGGCTGGTGCCATCTGTGTGTTAACTGAGTTTGTGGATAGACAGTCTGGTGAGATGATGACCCTCATTGACCGTGGTCTGTCCGTGCTTGAATGTGTGGTGGGAGTGTGGCGATGGCTGGGTGGACGTAGGCCAGCAAAGCCAACAGCTGGCAGTCAACATGGATGTGCTAGGACACCAAAGGGCTCCCGTAGTGGCAGTACCAGCCCCAGCACTGTGGGGGGTGCTGTCCACACCACACCACAGCAGGCCATGAGTACGTGGTCCTGGCCAGTCTCAGGAGGGACCTGGTACCAGCAGACATTTGTTATCATCAGGTGAGAGTAGCACATCAAGGCCTGTACCTGCACATACCCATTGAACCCCTGACAGGCACAGTCCACGTGTCTGTGGCCAGAATCAGTGAACTGCACACACTGCCAGGTATGGTCTGCAGCTGTCCATAAATGCCTGTGTAGGGCAGCCACATGGCAGAACTGTGTGCATGCATACCCACACACTATACAAACACACTAGGGTAACCCCATACTTACACACCACATCACCATGCCCAGTTCACCTCAGTACACCCCTTACCCACACACATGGTGTCAAATGTATGGCCTACCCTCGGCCTCTGGCAAACCAACAACACACCCTGTGCATATTATGATACCTGTGCCACATCCCTGTCATCCATACCATCTATGCAGGGACAGGCTACTATGGATCTGATGCACACAGTGACTGTACTACAGTGTACCACAATACTGCAGTGTAACATGTTGTAAGGAGTAAAGTGTAATACATATATGTCACTTAGTGTAACCATCCAGAAATGATGCATTATAGCTGTTAGTAACACTGGTTTATTGTAGTCTCTATAATGTTATCCATTTGTGTTGTAGGTGTACATGTGTCAGCATGAGGATACCCTGTGCATATGTTGATACCTATGTCACATCTCTGTTATCCATACCATCAATGCAGGGACAGGATAATATGGTTCTGATGCACATGGTGACTGTACTACAGTGTACCACAGTACTGCAGTGTGACATGTTGTAAGGAGTAAAGTGTAATGCATATATGTCACTTAGTGTAGCCATCCAGCAATGATGCATTATAGCTGTTAGTAACACTGGTTGAGTGTGGTCTCTATAATGTTATCCATTTGTGTTGTAGGTGTATATGTGTCAGCACGAGGATGGTCTGCAGTCATATTCCACAATGGGGTATGGCACTGTGGTGACACCATGGCTGTGACATATCTGGGGTACAGTTTAACATATGTCACAGGTTAGTATAACAGTTATTGTCTGTGCCACATGGACAGGTGACCCACTGAGGAGTGTATACCCTGCAACCTGATGTAGACCCATCCACATACATGCACACTGTTACTTGCTAACACTGGGACTAGACCCCTACCTAGGTATGTAGTGATACTGAAGTATGTGGCTTACATTGCACATAACACACAGCATTTAGGGTGAGGTATGTCCCCAGACTTGTACAGTATTCTAATGGGGGATGTAATGGGTGCATATAGACAATGCATAGTATGACATACCTTCATATACACATTAACAAACACATAACAGGCAAACACACATCTGAGAGACCAGGGCCTATCGCTGCTAACTAACTTTACCATGTGTCCAATGTGTTACTGGTAGCCTCCACACAGCACATGCAAACTGGCCTGGAATGTGGTATCAGTTACCTGTATGGTTTATGGTGACAGTGGTAACCATAACGTGGTACATGGGACATATACCGGGTGTACCATGGTGTAATGACAGTGTACACAGCACCCACATCCCCCAGTGGATATTGTACTCCCTGACAACCATGATCACACTCTGATATACCCACTATCACACATTGGCCATGGCTGTGATACAACCCATTGTAGATCACAACAGTGGTACTACAGGGATATGCATCTGATGCACATGCCACATGCATAGCAAGGTGTTGCATTGTCATGCCTCACCAATGGGCACCAACAACACTATCTGTACCACCGTGTGGCAATGGGTATTGTAATAGGTGTATGTGGCCTCGGAATGCTGTACCCTACAGATAAACAGACATGCACACATACCCACACTTGCCAGAACACAATGGGTATCCCATGCCTATCAACCCATTTGTACAACACTGTTGTGATGGTACTGCAAGGCTCATGTAGCTGGTATGGGGAGGAGCTTAACAAGGTACATGTAATGTCCCATACAGCAGCAGCCACGACTGGCTATGGCAATGGGTGTTGCGGTGGTTGTGAAGACCCTCATGGAATTCCCACATACAGATGTGTTAACACACAGACACTGCTATACTCAGTCATGCACACGTACACATGTGTCAGTACTGGGGTGCATTGGTGCAGGTGGTCATAGCTGTGTACCTAGCTATTGTCCAAGGAGAGATGGGTTGTGTAGCGGTTGTGAGTACAGTAGTATCCTGCCACCTGCCATGTGGCAGCAGGCAATCTATCAGCAGACACTACTGTAGTGACCCTCAGGGAGAGAGTGACATGCATCAGCCATTCCTCCAGGTGCCCCCTGCACATGGCCACTGAGGTGATCATGTTGACATGCATGCAACATGCATTACAACACATGGTTAGTGTCTATGATGGAGACCTACACCCAAGCATGTCCTGTTGACTGTGGTAGTGTAGTGCAGGTACCCATGGCATGTGGTGCATACAGGGTGTTATCTCTAATATGTGCCTGTTCTTACACAGCTGGGCAGACATGTCAGTGTCAATCAAGCTTATGATGCCTGTACATATCCCTGCTGGATACCTTCCATCTGCACATCTGTACAGGAACTGACAGTCATCAGCTTGGCAAGTAGCTATGCAGTAGGATGAATGTGTTGACAGAAGTTTGGCAACAATATGTATGCCATACCTACATGTCAGGTGCCCTCGCTATCATGTGCTGTACAGACGGTAGTCTACAGTAACATTCAACATGTCGGATCATTACCCAGTAGGGGTTATATACTGTGACACAGCTCACACACCAGGGATACAACAGGGAGGCCTCAGAATCCAGCTATGCCTGCAGGTGTGCCTGTTGTCAGTACTACATTTAGCACTGTAATCTTGCCTGGGTAGGCACTGTCAACAGTAGTACTGCCATGATACACTACATGCCAGTGTGACAGCACATACCCTGGGTTACTACCCTGTATGTAACACAGTCACATGGATAACAGTGCTGTACAGGCCTCATATACCATCTGTGTCCCACACATGACACTCACACCCCTTGCTACTGTAATGACAGCACCAAGGTTCATAGGTTCATAGGTTCATACTAGGCTATCTGCCCTAGGGCATTTATAAGCCTAGCCAGAGTGTGTTTGGCTTTCACCACCCATTTTAAATTAATTTTGCTATGCCCTTTTTCGAGGTTAGTATACTGTGCCTCTGTCTAACAGTGACACAGAAGTGCTACCCGGGGTAAACCTACGATCCCCCATCCATTCATCAAGATTCCTCCTAAAGAGAGTCAATGAGGGACTCTGCCTAACCTGGACTGGGATTTTATTCCAGAGTGAAGGGAGCCTTTGGGTTATGAATCTGTCCCTCCAGCATGTCCTATTTATTTCAGTGCTGAGGTTCAAGTCTCGAGCGAGTAGCTCGATGGGATTTGGATTTTCTGAGGTGCAGCATGTCCATTAATTCCGGGTTGGACATGGATTTATACGTCAGGCACAGATCACCTCTGAGCAGGCGGTATGCCACTGAGTAGAGCTGGAGTTTCTTTAACCGGGCAGCATATGGCATCTGTTTGAGCCCTTTGATCCTCTTGGTGAGGTACTTTTGGGGTCTTTTCAGTTGCTGCAGGTGTCAGGTAAGGTACATCCCAAAAGAGGCATTGTACTCAATTATGGGCCTGATGAGGGATGAGTAAAGATGCACGATGACCTCCATTGATCTAGATGTGAATCCCTTCATGATTAGGTGGGCTATATAAAATGTTTTTCTAACCACTTTGGCCACGTGGTTGTCAAATGAGAGATTGCTATTAACTTGGGTCCCCAGGTCCCTAATTACTTCTTCCGTACTTAATGGATTACCACTTATGTGGTAATTTGTGGGCACTTTGTTTTTGCCAAAGGGGATGACTATACACTTTTTGGCGTTTAGCTTGAGGCCATGGCTCTGGCACTAGTTGTCTGTTTATATGAGGCCCTTTTGGAGGATGCTTGTGTCAGCTGGAGAGTCGATTATGGCGCCTAGTTTGCAGTCATCTGCAAACTTGGACAGCCACAGTCCTTTCATGTTGGCCTGTACCTCTGAGAAATATATACCGAACAAGAAAGGTCCCAGGACTGAGCCTTGTGGGATGCCACTTGTAACTGTTTGGAGTCTGACATGGCTCCAGCAATTCTAACCATGTAGATTCTGTCCTTGAGCCAGTTTGCAACCCATCTAGTGACATAGGGGTTTATATTTAAGCTGGTGAGCTTATCTATAATGCCCGAGTGGGGTATTGTATCGAAGGCTTTTGCGAGGTCCAGGTAGGCTGTGTGGACCACCTTCTCCTCATCAATGGCCTTGGTGACTGTTTCAAAGAAATTGACCAGGTTTAAGAGGCAGGATCTGCCCTTAACAAAGCCGAACTGGGTAGGATCCAGTGTCTGTAGGTCCCCAATATCTTTATTTATAAGGTCCATGATGATCCTTTCCATAGCTTTGCAGACCAAGCTAGTCAGGCTTATTGGGTGATAGTTTCCAGGAACTGTTGAGGCACCATCTTTGTGGAGAGGGACCACCATTGCTGTACACCACTCTTTGGGTACATATCCTGTAGTAAGGCTGAGATTGAACAGTAGTTTTATGTTTGGGTTTAGCTCTTCTTGGAGTTCATGTAGGACACAGCGTGGGACACTGTCTGGTCCCATTGATGCTATGTTTTTTGCTTTGGAGAGAGCGGCTCTTACCTGAGCATCTGAGATGTCAGGGGGCAGCACTCTACTGGGATAGATATTTGCCCTTTTTGCGGGGAGGGGGGGGGATAAGTTTGCACTGAACCTGTCAGCTAGGATGTTGGCAATGTCTGTGGGTTCAGTGTATTTTTTGTCATTTTGGACTAATTCTGAGCATATCTGGGAATTCCCACCCAGGTTCCTAACATAACGAAAGAAAGCCTTGTGATTATCCTTAGTGTCCTGTGCAATTTTTCTCTCGAAGCTGGCCTTAGACGATTTTATGAGTGCCCGTAGTTTTTTGCTAATACTGATTAGAGATGCCTTCCCTTTTTGGGATTTTGCTCTATCATGTAGTAGCTTCCTCCTTCTATTGTATAGTTTGTTTATGGCTAGGGTCCACCAGACAGGACGTCTGCCTTTGGAGGATTGTGTCTTGGTTTTATTTGGGATTGCATGATCCATGCATTGCTGAAGGTGTTTATAGAATGCGTTTATAAAGGATTCTGCGGTCTGGGCCGTATTTTCCATAGGCCCGGGGGCTTTGAAGGATTCCACCTCGGTTTTTAGGAGTGTGAAATTTGCTTTAGAGAAATTTTTCACTGTGGTTTTCTGGGCAGGGGGTGGGGTTGGGATGTGAATATCCAGTGAGATTAGTTTATGGTCTGATCTTACCAGTGAGGGATACACTTCTGGTCTGGAGCATAGAGTCCCCATGTTGGTGATGATCAGGTCCAGTATGTTTTCCCCCCTTGTGGGAGTGGTAACAAGTTGTTCCATAGCATTTGAGTTTATAAATTCTAGGAACCTTTGGGCTAGGGTGTTGGAGCTAGAGTAATGTTCCCAGTCTATGTTTGGGTAGTTGAAGTCACCCAATATAATGGTGTTTGGAGAGACCTTCATATTTTCCAGTGTTCTCAGGAAGGCCGAGTGGAGTTCCTGGGTTTGGGAGGGTGGTCTGTAGCAGGCTATAAACTGTAAGGCAGTTTTACCCACTGTTAGTTGCACATGGATAGTCTCTGATGCTTCGTGCTGTGCCACCAACCTGGAGGTGTGGGTATCTTTGACGAATATTGATACTCCCCCTCCATTTGTGGTTCGGTCCAAGTTTTTGGGCATGTATTGTACATGGCATTACATACACTTATTACAGATGTCATTACCCTGCTATGTTATCAGACTCGGTGGTTTGAGCTGGTTACCAGGGCTAAGCCATGCTTAGCAGATATCAACTTTGCTCCAATATAACAACTAAGCTGATTTGAGCACTGGTAAGCAAAGCCCACATGGAGTAAGAGCCCATACATTTAACTGTACGTTAGCACTGCTTAGCTTTGGCAAACCCATGCAAACATGCTTAAAGCTGCTCAAAACTGCCTTAACCACTCTGTATCCGACAGCCCTTGTTCTACCCAGCAACAAAATGAACACCCCTTGCAGGTCTTGAACCCAGGATCCTGTACACTAAAGTCACAACACTTAACCACTACACCATGACCTCTGCGAAGACAGCTGTTGCTTTTCCAATATATCGGTCAATACACATATTGATTAGTATTGAACAATTGCCTTTACTTCCACAATTGTGTAGTACTTGTTATTAATATGACTGTTGCATCACATATGCTGTTTTATCCTAATGTACACATAGCAGATACATACAGTGAGATACATCTGGGAGTGTATACACAACCATGAGGCTTACACATGACAGGAATATGGATATATGCATATAATCGGTTGATATATGTCTACACGTATATACACATGTATATTCAAACATATGTCTGTATACACATCTGTATAGTGCAACATATATATGGCCATGTGTACATCTCTTCGTATATATATATATATATATATATATATATATATATATATATATATATATATATATATATATATATATATATATATATGTATGTATAGATATATATATATATATATATATATATATATATATATATATATATATATATATATATGTATATATAGATATATGTACATATAGCTATATATGTATGCACATCCTATGTGTACAGATATGCCTATTTATGTAGCTATATATGTAGAGATCTATAACTATATGTGCATACAGATCTATTGTGATATACCTATTACTGTCAATAATTATGTAGATATCCATAAGTATATGTGCATATGTATATGTGTAGACATATATTGCTGTGTATATGTATATATCTGAGTGTTTATATGTCTCTCTCTCTCTCTCTATATATATATATATATACATATATATGTATATATATATATATTTATATATATATATATATATATATATATATATATATATATATATATATATGTACATATACATATCCATCTATGTATGTCGATATGTATATGTGTATATATCTATATAGATATATTGATAAGTATATATACATATATGTTCACCATATGTCCTGAACATGGAGTGGAGCCCTACCTCAGCCCCAATAGTCCCAACCTCTTAGTGCAAGCGGATGGCAGGTATGTATTGCAGGTATATATGTAGATTATTGCTACTGTGATAGGGGTTGTCTTCACAGACATGTTGTGTATGGGAGGTCATATCTGCTTTTAACATGTGTGCCATTGGCCACAGACAGACATCCTACGGACATCATAGTATAGTACCACTGCTAGTATAGTAATGATCCTGTGGACTACAGCAGAGATATGACCAATAAATGTGGACAGTCTGACACACTCTGGTCAGTCCAGAAGTATACACAGAACCCCTTAGTGCAAGACACGTGGACCAAGCCTGACAATGTGGATGTTAACAGCCATGTAGATGGGTATATCATGTAAACACTGGTATACATTTGCCCCCATAGGTTGTGCATTCAAACACACCCCTGTCTGTCCTGACACATACTAACTGTTGGTACAGAGGTGCCATGGCCACATACTACCCACTAGTTAGTGACATACATCTGTACAGCATCCCACTGCTTTGTCTGACATACATGACTGTTATGGTGGCCTGGCAGTAGTACATCTGGCAAGTATCTGGACATAAAATCACACTGGGTAAGTAAGCTGTTAGGCATGTAACAAAGCATTCTGCAGGCTACAGGCAGACTGCCACAACACTGGCCTACATTTCTTATGGGGCAATACACATGTACCTGCATATATAGCAGGTTGTACAGGCATGTCACAGCACAGAGTAACAAACACCTGTGTGAAAGTACATACCCACAACCAATGTGAACACAGCCACAGCCACATATGGTAGCTAGCATAATATTACAGTATATGGACTATCTGAACAACACCATCCTCATATGTGCCACTCACACACTACCCTGGGCCACTACACAGTGTGGTCCGATGCCTGTCTGTGGTATGGGACATGTATGTGTTTGGCCCTACAAACATGTAAGCCGATTAGGTAACATACAGTGGAGTAGCATGTAACATCAGATAGAACAGGACCAAGAACAATGACATCTACTACAGTCTGTACACAGGCCAAGGTGCATATTCACAATACACACACTGTCGACAATCACCATAAGTACACAGACCTCAGTACTGTACACACAACCACAGAATGTCCAGGCTATGTCCTCAAAGATAACCCTTACTATACATAACATGTGTCGCAGTCTGATATCTCAATGGCTTGTTATCAGATATGATGTCACTAAATTATGGTGTACAGAATATATGCACTTCTTACCGCATGACATATGTACACAGGTTGACAGAGTTGTGGCTGGAGGCACAAACACAGGGCCAGTATTGACATGTTGCTGTGATAACCTCATACATTTACTGTTGTAACAGGGTTTGTTGTGACATATGTCCTATGAGGGATATGAAGTCAGTAACTCTCATGTCTGTCACCATATACTGTCTTCAATCCTCACACTATGCTTCTGCAGTTCACAGATAGGTGCTCTGTGAGTAACACAAGAAACAAAAGGCACCACACATTTCTCAGTCTGCAGATGACCCTACAGTTGGGGGTTTCCTCAGAAACATAGCACTGTCATGACAGGTATTAAAACATGTAGACTAGCCAATCCACACACACCCTGTTAAACCAACATTACTCCAAATGCAGAGTAGTGACACTTACATTCTGTAGTCATGTCAGGCACATCCCGCTCCTGTGCATTGGCGTGTTTCTACAGTGTATGTTGTTAGAGGCAAATCCCCAATCCATCTGTGATGCTGTTTGCCAAACAACAGATTTAGGTCCTGCTCACAGTGAATGAAAAGACTCAACACCAGCATGATGTTCCTAGATATTGGAGTGTGTTTTCGTGCAATTGGCTGCAATTCTTGCAGAGGCCATCAGCTGATCATGAGCATCACTTACAAAACACAGCTGCTGCTTAAGCAAAGCAGGTTTATGTCTCCACATCCACCACAGAGGGAGTGAGAGAGGCAGACAGAGGCAAAGATAGGTCAGGGAGGGGGTGGGAGAGTAAAACCTAAGTATGTTTGTGTCACACACCTACCAGTACAGGGTATAAAACCCCTGACTGACTATGTATTGCTATCACATGTCTATGTAGTTATTGGATGTACCACATAGCTTACATGTTGAGGAGCTCTCCAAACGTATATGTGATGGTGAGTGACATCTGCAACAGTGATATGGTAGTGATACAGTAGGTGTAGTACACATGCCTGTCTGCATGAGCAGGTGTCAGTGTCAACACAGCCAAACTTTCTTAGGGACCCACACACATTGACACACTGGCAGGGTCAGGAATACACCTCCTCACTAGTTAGTTTGCCACAATAAGGTACTGTGCAGGTATCACATGCACCACAGGGGTTATCTAGAGGTTATATGGGCAAAGGGTATTTGGAGGTGTCTGACATCAGAAAGCATGCTTCAGCATGCCAGTGGGGGTTGTAGTGAGTATGAATGTGGTCAGAAGTATCATACACCACACACACAGACACAGGGTGCCAGTAATGACATGCATGGGTGCATTGCTTCACGAGTGTGTAGTGGTTGACTGTGCCAGAAGGCTATACAAGGCTAGGTGATGGGTATACCTTGGCATCAGGCCACATGACAATGGTCTGCAGTGTAGCTCAGGGGTGTAGTGTCTGGATTGGCCCACACAAGCGGGTATTGTATTCACCATCCAGTCACCTGGGTAAATATTGTGTGTGGTCATTGCTGTGCATTGCTTGCCATGTATGTGTTCATTAGTCCATGACATGGACGGTGTCTGGGTGTGCACATGTCCCACATGCATGTACAGTGACATGTGGAACTGTACCTGAGGTGTCTGCCCATGTTGTGTATACAGATTGATATCATCAGATGTGCCAGTTCTGGCCTCTTGTGATGGGAACAGGTAATGGAGAGCAGGTTGGCCCTGCACCTACATTGATAGCATGATACAGGTATTCCCTGGTGTCAGTGGCATATTTCCATACAGGGCATGTGTTTAAGGCATGGTATGTCCTTTCTGGGTCACATTTGATGGCACCACAGGTGTTGCAGGTGTCCAGTGGGGAACATTGTGAAGATGCACTGCCTGTATGTACGTGCCTATTGTATTGATGGACAGGGTGCCATGCCCTCTGTAGTCCATTGCAATCACACCATGGTTACTATCTGTGGGCAATATGCAGGGTACTACCACCATAGCGGTTGTAGCCTAGGCAAGTGTATTTGTGTATGCGACATGGGTTGAGAGTGTTCTCTGGGTAAAACAAGGGTGAATAATTCCTATAGCCCCTGCTCAAATGACATGTGCACGGCCAGGAACCAGAATTAATCCAAAAAGAAGAAGCTAGCAACCAACTCCTGAGGCATATTCAAAGATTTATTACATGACAAGACAGCAAAAAATAACTCAGTACACCAACATGGTTGTACCGGTTTCGGCAACAGCCTTCCTCAGCAACCAAACATGATGCAAAAATTGGATAAACCTAACTTGCTGTCTTTTTTGTCTTATTTAACTTTTACAGACCTGGAGCGCCCTCTAGTGTATAAAAAGAAAATACAAAACACATACAGCAAAAGCAATTAAATACATACAGTCCAAAAGTAAATATAAATACATAATTTGAATGGGTATGCTTCAAAATTGATCGTTCAGGCCAGGGGAGAAAACAGCCCCCAATTTAATGATCCACATTTTTTCTTTGTTATTAAGAATTTCATGTAAAGCATGAGTTTGTTTATGCTGAAACCTAATATGATCAATAACCATAAAACTAAAAATACCCGTAGGATGTTTGGAAATGTGCTTATACAAAGAGTTAGAACCCTTTTTATTCTTAATGTCACTCAGGTGTTCCCCTATCCTTAACTTAAAAGGACGGGAAGTTTGTCCAACATAAAATGCTCGACAATTGCACTAAGCCAAATAAATAACCAAAGAAGTGCTACAATTAGCAAAAAATAAAACATTATATACGTGTGGACAATTATGTGAAGAAAAAGTCTGGGATTTTAACACCCTAGGACAGTAAGTACAATGACCACATGGATAACAACCCAATATAGATTGAGCAAACAAATTGATTTGAGTAGTTGAACGCAGACCCTTATCATAAACTCTCTTATAGTGACTAAATAAGGATCCCAAAGACTGCCCTTTACGAAATGAATAATAAAACCGATCACCTATAACTATTCAGGACCTCATCTAATCTTAATAAATGCCAATGGTTACGAATGATGTTCATAAAACTGACCGTATTTCTCCCATATGTTTTAACTAATCTGAGTTGTTGTGGTTGTTGAGAATCACGAACCCGATATGATAATAACTCAGGTACAAATATTTGTCAGCTTAGTGTCAAGAGTAAAATTACAACTTCTTTTGTCTGCATGTAAACATCAGGATCAGGTTTTACAAAACACAACAGTGAATGCAGAGGGCAGAAACACAGTGCAGAAACAATAGCTTAATCTAAATGCAATAATATGGTACACCGCGCAAAAACTTGCCAGAGGAAGTCTGACAGTGATAAGGCAGGAAAATAATAAGTAATTCCTACAGCTTCAGCGCTTTCTCAAATAGAACCTTCAGTAAGCAACTGAGCATGACACAGTTCAAGCCAAAAGCCAAATGCGACATAGCCAACACAAGAAGAACAGAAATAGTAGAAGCTATTATCTATAAATTACCGTTATAGTTTAACCACTATCCAACAGTACACCAGCAATATACAACAGAGCCTTCCCTATGTAAGCTAGACATAGATGCTACAAGGCCAACACTTTACAATAAAAGGAATAGCATAAAGTACCTAAACTATAGATTATAGGAGTACATAGAGGTAGAGATCACTATAACACACCCATAAATCCACTACAAGTCTGCGTTGCACGTCCCGGGGAGATGTAAGTAAAAAAGATTGGTATCGACATTAAGACACAGGTAATGCATAGAGAAAAGCTATGTAGATCACAAAAATGCTAGCACCCCTCTTCTAGCAAGTAGCAGTAAGGTCAGCGGCACCAAGACTAAAATTATAAGGCTAGCCCAAACGCTAAAAACTACACAAAGCAAGGAAATAGTATTACATTACAAGAGATAGTAATAACCAAAGCAGTACATACTATATACATAGACATAAGTACAGAAACAAACATCCCACGCCAGAGGTTAAAGGGATTTAAGGCTCAAGGCCTGTTAAATGGTGGTCCACAAAAAACAACTTACACCAAAACCAGCAATATCCCTAGCGTTACACTAAATCAGAAATAAAAAACCCATAAAATATACATAAATGTCCTATCCTGAGCACGCAACCAAAAGCGCATGTAGCTGAAACGCACCTAGTAAAAGCAGCGTGTCAATCAGCTACACAAAGCAAGTAAAATAGTGTTGCCTACAAATAGTAGCCCACAAACAACAATGTACGCCAAAACCAGCAATAACATTAGCGTTACACTAAATCAGTTATGACCAGTAATATACATACTAATATAAAATCCTAAACACGCAACCACAAGTGCAAAATAGCTGTAACGCGCCTAGCATAACCAGCGTTTCAGGCGCAACAGTTTAGGCGGTAAGCATCTGTGCTATTACTAGGTAGAAGTATATAGGAAAAAAACAGAAAAAAGCTTAAAAAAAATGCAACACAACATAGGAATTAACACTGCATAAGGTTACATTTAGCGTAATTCAGCAACAAGATAGATAATGCTTCTGTTCCATAACTAACAACTGTAGATAAGGCACAACATACAAGACTTACTATCTGATTAAACTAAATAGACAGAACAGCTCAGTCAGCAGCCATGCGCAGGAGGGGAGAGTAAAGATGGCGCCCTTTGGAAACACCCCTATATATAAGTTCCCAAGCGGAAGTAGAGAGCTAAGGGGCGGGCAGTGTATTCAAGTTGCAAAAGTAAGGCACTATGAACAAGTAAAGGTGGGATGAATCAGAGGATACAGAGAAGAGGGAAAAAAACCAGGAAGTACGATAGCAACAGTTGGGAAAAAGTAGCAATAGAAAGGAGAAGTCCAATAAAAATGGACTCAATAAATAATTTATAGACAAGTAGAGGTAATTCTCTAGAGATAGAAACCAACACAGCAGTATGTGGAGAGAGGTATATCAATGGGATACAATCACAAAGTAGGGGAGGGCACACTGAGGAGAGGATACAAAAGGGAAAGGGGTGTAAGTACAAATAGAGAGGAAGGGACTTGTCAGACATGAAGAAACATAGACCAGAGGTTCACAAAATCAGGCGAGAGCAAGTGGGAGAGAAAACAATCAGTAAGGTGCAATTCAAGGGCAGGAGGCTGGCTAAAGGAGGGTAGCTAAGGGTAAAAGTGGAGGAAAGGGGAAGAAAAAATAAAATACAAAGATAAGTGAGGCTGAAAAGAAAAACAGTATGGGGATAGGCTCAAGAGAAGCCTAGAAAAGGTAGAGGTGGTGAAGGTGCAGCCTAGAGGCAGGTTGATAAGACTAAAGGACTGAAGACTGTAGTCAGGGCTCAGAAAGGAAAGAAAAACAACAAGGAAAAAAGAAAGAGAAGAGGCAGTCTAAGGGATAGAGTAGTAAATAAAACAGGGAGGATGGGGGGGGTTGCTGCTGGCAGTGACTGGCAGTAGTCTAGTTAAAGTTACAAGAGTAGAGGATAAGTAATAACATAAGTAATACTCTTGATAAAATCAAAAAACAAACACTGTAACATACACTAATGATTACTGTGGATTTGTCCAGGGTGGTTTAGATAACCCAGGGGGGAACCCAAAGCAGGATTTGGCCAGTGGATATAGCAGTTCTTAGGAGTCCAGAACGAGCACTTCCAGGAGTTAAGAGAGTGGAGAAAAAGTACCTTACACCAGTATCTGATTAAACTAAATAGACAGAACAGCTCAGTCAGCAGCCACGCGCAGGAGGGGAGAGTAAAGATGGTATGTCAGGTACTCCATTTCATTCTGTTTTCTAACCTATCATGCTGACTAGAGGCATGTCAGTGTACTATAGGTCCTACGTTTGATTGACCTACATAGTTTCTGACTTCCTACCATTCAGAACTAACAGCCTGCTGCCTGAACTGATGTAGTCTGTCTGTGTAGGCCTGGGGGGGGAGAGACTACTCATAGGCATCATTCAGTGACCTTAGCACAGCCTTTGTTTGTGTTTGTCTACACCTGTCCTGCTGGCTGTGACTGTTGTTGGGTATGTGATCCTCCCTGACTGGCATGTGTGTGTCATATGGACACACATGTGGCCCAGCACATTTCCTGCACTGGGTTTTGTCAACATGTGTAGTACTGGCTACTATGGTGACACCCGTATTTGTTACAGATCTGATGCTGCCACTATATATGTCTACTATCTGCTGGCATCCTATTCAGCCACCCAATTCCCTTGCATGCTCACATCCATACCATAGATACAAGTAACTACACATACTCCTCCAATCAGCAATCGGTAAGGGGAGTGACTTACTTTGTGGGTGTGCCAGTATTGAGGATGGTGCTGGGGGCTGCCTATGTCAGATGCACATAGTACACTCCCTATACATGTTTGAGCACAGATAGTGTCATGTTTGGCATCCCTTTTACTGTATGTGCGAGTCAGAGAGAGGTGTCATTCCCTGGGTCCCTACTGTGTCAGTGTATATGCTATGCATTGCCTCTTTGCCAAGGCCATGGCATACTGGGCACACCTCCATCTGCCTACTGGGGCAAGCTCAGGTTATTCCTCCTCTGAGTCACTCTGTGCATGTGCAGGCCTTGACACTCGTGGGGGGCTGTGTGGCCCTGCCCCATGCTGCTCCTGCTGCAGCTGTTTCTGCAGGATCATATTGTGTAGCATGGCACATACGATAACAATTTGGGTACATGTAGCTGGTGAGTACTGCAAGGCTCCACCAAATGTGTCCAGGCACCAGAACCATGATTTGAACATCCCAAACACACTCTCTATTATAATTCTGGTCTGTGCATGTGCCTCATTATGGCATTCTTGTTCGGGTGTGTGTGCATTTCTGATCGGTGTCATCAGCCACAGCTCCAGTGCGTAACCAGCATCCCCCAGTAGGTTACCTGCATCAGATGCCAGATGTGGGGATCGGGATAGCTTCCAGGTCAGCCAGCACACACATTCATCATAATGCCCTGGGTATCCCACATGACCTGGCAGTTGATGGAGGGGAAGTCCTTGCGGTTGGTGTAGACCCTACCAAGCTCAGGTGGTGCTTTGATGCATATGTGCATGCAGTCTATAGCACCCACCACCTCAGGGTATTCTGCTATTTGGTGGAAGAGATGCATATTGCTGGCCAACACCTCAAGGGTGTTGAGGAAATATATGTGCTCACTGGCATGTGCTGACATGGCATCCAGAGATTGGTGGAATACTCTGGAAGCTGATGCCTGTGAGATCCCCATGATATCCCCAGTTGGGCTTTGGGACGTACCTGTGGCTAGTATTCCTAGGCTTACACATATCTTGGTATCCACTGGGATGAGTTCCCCTCTGTTAGTTCTGTGTGTCAGGCATGGCCGGCACAGCTCAACAATTTGCTGTAGGAGGTCCCTGTCCACCCCATAGTGCTCCACTATCTCCAGCTCATGTAGCCCGATAGGTTACCCTGGGTCTGTACACCCTTCTCTGTCTCCTCACTGTGGTTGGTCGATAGCATTCTCATCCTCACCATCTTCAGGCTCTTCCACATGTTGATGTCTGATAGCTGCTGTAGCCCCTATCATTCTGTTGATTTTGTTTGTTAAAATATCCTCGCTTGTATACACCGGTGGTGTAGAGTATGTGGGAAAAATCAGAGGGAAAGGTGTCTGAATAGTTTATAGTAGTGTTCTGGTCTGGGCTGGTCTGCTGCTTATGTAATACATTTCATCTGCCAGCTATGCTAGTTCTCCTAGATTGCCTTCCTGCTGCTGTTTCCCCCTTCCCATTGCCTTTCTGTTTAAGCCTGGGGGTGCGCCACGCAAACACAGTGCTCAAATGTGCACAGAGCTGCTATTTCCGGGTTTACTTTTTTATTCTTCCTTTAAAACCAGGTGTGCAGCACTCACACCCGCTTAGGCAATGTACAGAGTGCTAGGCAGCCTCAGACACACTCCATTGCTTAGCTCTGCTAAGCTAGGAGCAAACCTGAGACACAGGGCTCCAATCTACTTACAGTATGCCTGACACACCCCCTATGATGTCAGCTAACTCCTAGGCTTGCACTAAGCTATTCCTGCTCTTACACAGTTGGGTGCTGACTAGCATGCAGGGGAAATCTGGGATACAGTATCATTCCCCTCATTTGCATAGGATTGCCTGCTGATGCATAGTTACATGCCCCACACTGAGCCTCCCCCCTTAGCAACCACTATTCACTGGCCATGTTGTCTTCTGCCTGCCATTCGGTATAATGGCAAAATAGTGATTTTGGTTAGAATGCTTATTTCATGTTTTTTTTTTCTTATTTTCCAGCTGATCCCATTTGCACACTGCTGCCCTGCGCTTAAACAGCCGAGATCAGCTAAAAAAAAAAATAAAAGTTGATTTTGTTTTTATTTTTGCGAATGTTTTCCATGCCAGTGTCCTTATAGTTGGCCATTGGCATGCTTTCTACATGATATCCACCCTTTATTTGCAGCTGTCATGGCTCAGTTTTGTAATTTGTAGAAATGTACTCCGTTATTGACAGAGTACATTTCTGCAGATTACACTAGTCCTGCATGGCCGGTTTCCAGCTTTCTGGATCGCAAATTCACCACATTTGCATGGATTTCTCCTTACAGTGGAGGACTAGTGCAGGAGCGCACGTGCATGTCCATACAGGTTATTCCTGGATCGCATGGCAGACATATTGCCTGCTGGAGCTCCTGCACTAGTCCCGCACGCCATGCAGGGCTTGTAGAATTTGGGGGATAGACACTGTGAGTATCAGCAACAGAGTTCAAATGTGGCCATTGTAAACAGTGTAATTATATATGTCAAGGGAAGGACATTTTTCTGGGTTTTGAATATACATCATTCATCACCAAAAGCCATTTTAACTGTTTATTAGTTGCTGTTGTCTATATTGCACTCTGTTTCCTGTCCTTCTTTTTATATTGGTAAAATTGAAAGAAAGCTACAGAAGAGAATTTATGAATATTTAAACAGAATTAAAAACAAGGATGAAAATAATGCACTTACTAAACACAATTAAGTATGTTCAAATTTCATACGTTTACATTTTTGTATTGGGAAAAGGCATCAAAAGTTTTCGGGGACATAATTGATCTGATTACTTTAAATTTAGGGAACGTTGGTGGCAGTTATTTTTTAATTATGCCATTCCCCAAAGCTAAATGACCACATTTGTTTAAACAACTGGTTAAGACTACAAGCTGATAAAATGAATTGTTTGGTCATTTTATTTTTTTTGTCATTTTCTGTCTGTGTCTACATTATCTTTAATTTCTAATGAAGTTCCTGGTTGGGCTGAAAGTGCTCCTATAAATTGTTAAAACAGCTGAGGTTACCATGGAATTGAATTTGGCAGCATTGATAGCTGAGGTTTATTTGTTACTGGTTTCTTTTGCGTACTTGGTCCTACGCGTGCGCGTGTGTGTGTGTGTGTGTGTGTGTGTGTGTGTGTGATTGTGTAATGAATGTACAGAGTATTGCCTTATCATTTTATATTCCCTAATAATGCAGAAAACCAGTAAAGAAGCACTTTATCACTTGACTGCATCCTATAATTATGTCGTATACTGGCTATACACATGTATAAAGCCATTATTTTGCCCATATCTTTTGCATCTCACTTTGGATATCTGAAATCTATTCTGACTGTGTCTGCCACAATATATGGTAAGTCATGCTCCTTATTAGGGTCAGTTATTCTGTCCACTCAACATGCTCTGTTAAAAGGGAGCTGTCAAGATCCTTGCCAATGCACATAGCAAACATGCCCATTTTGACACATCGTATGTCAGCTTTCCTTTATCCAGCATGTCCTGTAGATACAGTCACATATAATATTAATAAAGTTAAATCCCATTATGTAAAGAACAGGGACGAGAAAGCTCTGAGTTGCATTTATAACATCAGCAGTAAACATTCACTAAAATTGCCATTCAGACAATATATGTCTCTGAAGGTCTGTTTGGAACAATACTAAATTAGAATGAAGCAAACCAAAATAATGCAGCCATTCTAAGAGAAACAAATCACTTTCTAGCAACTTGAAACATTGTTTCATCTTTTTTTGAAATGTTTCATTTAGACTGAATTACACAGAGATGAAAGTCAAACATTTAATTCACCTGAAAAAGCTTGGGCATATTCACTTTTGAATTCAATCTACGTTAACATACTTTTTTATGTTGACTATTAAGTAGGACATTGATGACACTCCTAAATCTTATGCATGTGTCATATTCTCCAATAAATCTGCTAAGGCTCAGTAGTACAAAATGTGCTACTGAGCATGTTGGAGAGGTGGTCAGAATACTAAATACCCAAATAAGGACAACAAATGCAATCCAGTTGGGAAGGAAGATAAAAAAAACTTGTGTTAATATCTGTAACTCATAACTTAGTATTCCATCCATCCAAAACCCATTTCTCCCATTTTTACACATACGGGTCAGGGTGTCTATTCAACCGTGACAGTCATCTAATGCCAAGGTTCACAATGCCGGGAGGCTAGCCCTGTCACTGTTGTTCTTCAGTGCCACACATTCACACATACACTCACACCTATGGCCAATTTAGAGTGTACAGTCCACCTATTGCATGTTTTTGGAATCTGGGAGGAAACCGAGTACCTGAAGGAAACCCTCATAAACACAGGAAGGACATGCAGACTCCAAACAGAAGGTCTTGTAACTTAGTAACCTCCTCAATAATTTCATGGTATACTTGTGATAACATTTATAAGTCTTGGGGGCTTTTCTCCCTTGAGTGAAAAATGGCTATTAATCCAGTCAGGCTTTCCGGGTAAACAAATGCAATAAATGTATAAAGGGACAAAGGAAGGGGAAATGTGCCAGTGCCTCTGTCTCTAACACAGATGGATGAAGAACTGACTGCAACTCAAATGTCTCAAGTTCAAATCTCAGTTAATGCTCTGGAAGAGCTGGGTGGGGGCAGTGATAATGAGAAGTTTGTTCAACCTCACCTGCCCTGGGTGGAAGAAATGGTAAATGCCCAGTCAGCCAATATGTTTGCATGCAAGTAAAGGCTTGCAGATCCCAAAGGTTATAGACCAGGGTGACATATACCTGGCTCTCCCAAGCCATTGAGGGCAGTCCTCATGTGTATGTAAAAACCCCCATAATTCAAAGAAGGGTATAGGAGACTCCAGTGGAGATATGGGTACTCATTTCAGCCAACAGGGGGAGGGCCAGGGACTTAAGGAGAAAAAGCCATGGCAGTGTGAATGATAGATCATGAGGATGGTTTATGTATATAGGCTGTGGGAATTAAAAACAGAGAAAATAAGGCTTTGTGAGGTGTTATAATGGTGGCAAACTACAGAGGAACAATGAAAAGATACCATTAGTAAACAATTTCTGCTCAGTATACATGAAGAAAGTGAAGGTGAACAAACAAAGAACAACTCTGATGAGTTAATTGTATCCAGGATAAGGGAGAAAGGCCCATCTCTGATGAGTTAATTGTATCCAGGATAAGGGAGAAAGGCTCATCTCTGGTGAGTTAATTGTATCCATGATAAAGGAGTAAGACCCACCTCTGATAAGTTAATTGTATCCACGATAAGGGAGTAAGGCCCATCCCTGGTGAGTTAAATAAATCCACGACAAGGAAGTAAGGCCCTTCTCTGGTGAGTTAATTGAATCCAGAATAAGGGAGTAACGCCAGTCTCTGGTGAATTATTTGCATCCAGGATAAGAGAGTAAGGTCCATCTTTGATGAGTTAATAGTATGCAGCATAAGGACGTAAGCCCTACTCCTTTCACAAAACATGGAGTTCTGCATCAGCCCCATAAGACAAAGGTAGACATAGCAATTGGCTATAATGAAATTCACCCTAAAATACTTCAAGAACTAAATGCAAATGTGGTAGCACCACTAATTACCCTTTTGAAGCATCTGAAGACTGAGAAAGGACAGATGGTCACTCTTCTTTACAAAAGGGGGCTCCTAGCAGGGGTTAATAAGTACTGACTTCTCTCTATGGTAGGAGAAGTAATGGCATAATTATTAAAGAAGCAATGCAGAACATCTGGAACCCAGTGGGCACAAGATCCAAAATAGTATGGATTCGAGGCATGAAAAACATAACATTCCAACAGACTTTGCTTAGAGCAGTGGTTCATGGAGGGATTCTGAATATCATCTTTTAGACTGTAAGAAATTGTTTCACACAGCGGACATTAGACAGCCTTGGAATTGGTCATAGTGTGGTAGTAGAGGTAGAACGCCTTAACAACTGACAAAGGAACTAATAACAAGGGGAGAGAACTTAAGAGTAAAGTACTGTTGGTAGAGGGGTACTATAACACTTCTACATGTCTCACTAACAAGTCATTGACTTATTTGTGTGATCACAGCACACATTAATCACACAGTGAAGCAGGTACCAGTAAACTCAAAAACATAACAGAGCTAAATTATACATCACAAATTTTGATCACAAACAAGCCAAACCACGGGAATTTAAATTACATTCTGAAATAAAAAGCACAAATAAAAGCAATTTTGAAGGAGGCAAGCTCCCTGAGATCTATAAATGAGTGTTGTATGTCTCTGCTAAACTAATGTCTTTTGACTTTTCCCGGTTAGGTGTCGCCACAGCGGAACCCCAGTCCGCTAATGATTGGCAGTGGATTTTTTACTGTGTTGAGTTGCCAGCCCAATGCCCAGCCTTCAAAGAAGGCACACCCATTCATGCACACACCTACCTGCATGTTTTTAAATGCCACTCGACCGTGGGGAGGGCATGCAGGCTCCACACAGAAGGTGCGCCAGCCGAGAACCATATTGGTGAACCTCTTGCTATGAGGCGACAATGTTAACCGCTGCACCACCACAGCTATATAGCATTGTATGCCTCTGCAAATCTATTTGATGGGTTCTGCCCACAAGGTGGCTTACAGGTGGCATTACTTTTGAATCACCCACACCCTGTTCATATCCACTACATGCCCTAGTTAGCAACGTGCCACGTTGTATAAGAATGAATCCCAGCCTTTGTCTTTTTGCAGAAGATACAAACATATTCAATACATTTTGTACTCAGATAGAAAGAAAGAATAACAAGTCTTTAAAAACTGTATAAAATCCAGTACCTTAAATTAAGTTTAAAAATGCAAAATAATGTATATGGAAAATTATAACATAAGAATCCCAGTACTGCGGTGGTGGTGCTGCGGTAGCATTTTCACCTCACAGTTAGACGTTGTCCGTTCGATTCTCAGTTAAACCGTCTTCTGTGTGTTGACATGCGTGAATGGGCATTCCTTCGTTGATGGTTGTGCATTAGGCCCAGCAAGCCAGCACGTAAAAATCTACTGCCAAACATTAGCGGACCGGAGTTCCGCTGTGGCGACCCCTAACCAGGAAAAGCCAAAAGACACAAACAAACAAACATAGCATAAGAATCCCAAAAGCTAATATTGAAGAAGTAGTTGCAATAACAAAAGCAGAAGGAAAGCTGGATGCAGTCATAATAAATTGTTTATGGGTTACCATATAATATAAAGGAAGCCTTATAGGCTGGTGAGATGATGGAATGCATACTTAAGGATGTAGAGCAGGAAACAAGAAGTTGTTATCCCTTTTTTCAGCACAGTATCTCTGGCAGGGTAAAGGGTAAAGCTACCCCAGCTGCAAGGTGTTAAGGAACACAATCAGTGGTTCTAAAGAGGCATTGAAGGGTAATCGAATGCCATTGACTGAACTGAATTTATTCTCAGATAGTATTTATGTAACTGTGATCACTTTATCCATCCATTCATCCTCAACACCCTTTTCCCATTTTTTGCACATGGAGTCAGGGTGTCACTTCAACAGTGACAATCATCTAGAGCCAAGGTTTACATCACATCTGCTTAAATGAAAGTCAGTTAATGAAAGGTACCAAGGAGCTATTATGTATAGCTGCTTGCTACAGCATATCAGGTTTGTCAGATTAAGCTATACGATGTAATGAAAGGTAGTGTGTAACAGTAACAAGCAGCTATAATATGTATCTATTTGCTACAGTGTATCAACATTTGTGTTACTGTAACATGTAGGGATGTAGAATAGCTGTTTCTGTCTTGTTGCAAAGACTGCCTTGGCTGCTTGTTACAATATTTTTTTTCTTCAACTTCAGGTTGGAGGGGTGCCAAAGACAGCATTGCCCAAGGCACCATACTACCTAGCTATAACCTTTGTAAACAATTCAAAGAGATTGTCTGGAGAATTGCTTACAGTTCTGGAGAGTGAACTTTTTTTAATGAAATAATGTCAAGGGAAATTAGAAGGAACAACAAAAAGTGTGCATGGTCTGCACTAAGTGCCATATAAAATGGCAGTACAAGATCCTAGTGTGTTAAACAAACATGAAGAAAGACAGGATAAAAATACAAAAAAAACCCTCTGAAATAGCTCAAGGAAAAATAGCAAAGGATGGGATAATATTAGAATGCTATCAAGGTAATAATTAATGTCCAACAATCCACATAAGGAAAGATAAAATCCAACTACAGACGGAGTGAGAAATGCATACAAAATCCAAAATGGAACAAATACAAATTTTCAGATGCTACAAGGAGCATATTATTTCTGCCATCCAAAGTGCCAAAGCTACAGCAAGACATCCTCAAAAAATAAATAAATAAATAAATAAATAAATAAATAAAAACAGAAAACTATGAGACATTCAAGTTCTAGTTTTTTATAATGCTTATTGTCTAAGCAAGAGGACCAATAATCAAATAAACAAATACAACATGAATTAAAACATAAAGACACAGGTCAGTGATAAAAAGCAAAAAAACAAATGGCCACAGCCAAATAAAGTAAGTCTAATTTCATTAAATAGAAAAAGTTAAATGAAGTAAATAAATCTTAAGGGATCTTTTAAAGCATTGGAGTACTGGGGTTTCCTGAAGCCACAGAGGTATTAAGTTCCTACGGTACAGATCCTAAAAAGTGAAAGAACAAATTCAAAAGGATTGAGCAGTACCTTCTAAACAACCAGTAATTCCCAAGTTGCATAGTATAGACTATTGGCAGGGAATTATCGAAAAGCAGCTATTACAGATGGTGGGGGGGTCATGTCATTTAGGACTAACTAAGCAATAACTAGAACCTTAAAAATTATACAAGACAGTACCAGTAGTCAGTGAAGGCTAAAGAACTAGTAGATTGTGGTGATAATGTATAATACCTGCTAGTAACTGGGAAGTGTAATTTTTGTACTGTTTGGCACTGGTTGCGTAACAGATTGTGACCAATGTCCCATATAGCAGTGAAGGAAAACCACAAGTTGCACCATACTGTGGTATACACAAGCAACATATGTGTTGTGTACATTAAAATCCACAGATCCAAATGTAGAAGAACAGCTTTATTTGTCGACATTTCTCATAGGAAACATTACATAATAAAACAATATAAATCAGGCCAAAATGCAATCATATTTGCATCAGTAATCATACAGTAAAGCAGGTGCCAGTAAACTCAAAACATAATAGAATTAACCACAAGAGAATAGACTTTCATTTTAATACACATAAGTGACCGTCACCTCAGCACCGCTAGTCCTAGTAAGTATAACTAACACATACAGGCAAGCTGCAGATCCCACTACACACTAGCGACCTTGTCCCAAGTAAAATGTAAATAACATAGATACCCCCAAAAATGCAGGAACATAATCCCCAATACAAACTCAGAAGGTGGAGGGCAGATTAGACAACTGTACTGCTATCTCAATGTTCGAAAGTACACAAAGCTATACAAGGTTTCCCCTACCTTTCATCGTATGTCAGTTTCCTGATGCTTCTACCATATGAAACAAGCTAATTGAAGTTTCAGCTCAGCAAAACAGTGTTTTTGAGAGGGCCCAGTCCCACTTCACTCTCATGCCACATTTAGTATATCTTGAGTCATACAACCATGGAGAAAAAAGTCACACACAAAAGGAGCCACTGCTCAAACACAAATGGAAAAGTGATCATGGTGTTTATCATCAGGAACTTCAGTTTCTAAACCTCACTCACGTGACACTTGGGTTAAGGGTATGTGATGTACCTATCATACTATTTTCACCACAGTACAAGAGCACAAAGCTCAAATCCAAACATACATGGTTGATCCACTTTGGTTTAAGTTTTACCATATGGTTTAAATATTTGTTGATGTCATATGACACAATTATCATGCATATATTTTATGACTGGCAATGTAGTTGGATTGCACTGTAGATGAAATAATAAACAATGTATAAAACAGTCTGCAATGATATTAATGAACATGTTTTCATAACTTAAAAGATTCCTCAGTTTTGTATTAAATAAAGGAGCAAGTACAGTCTGTGAAAGGTAACATAATTATCTCTTGCACCTAATCAATAAATCATAGCTGCAAACATGTTGTCATATAAAATGTGAAATATATTTTTACATTTTTAATTCTAGTTTGCCTTATTCTGGTGTAGTCTGGTAGAGTTTGCATTGTGTTTGACATGCATACATTGACAGCAGAATGGAGGCATGGCCTGCTTTTAATTTAGTTGACATTAATTGTTTTATCCATACAGACCTGCTGCTTTCCTGGTGTGTTTCATCATATGTACTGATTGAGCATATTGTGCTAAGAACAGGAGTGTTGTTTCTCCATTCTGAGATAATACTCGGCATGCTTTACTATCTGTCTTTGGCATGGGGTACAGATACAGGAGATGTGTACTTAACATAACAATGGCTGTATAGGACTGTGGTCTATCTTCCTCTATCTACAGGTCTCAAGGCCGGCAGGTCTTAAATAAAACTTTACCAAGCTTCCCTTTACCCACAAATCTGTGTGAGAAAGCACTCCTCTGCAGAACTTTCTTAGCTCATGGAAAGTGGAACACAAAGAAACATAAAGAAAGATAGAACTCACTGGATCAAAAGACAACTCCATATCCAAAGGCAGGATGAAGATGGGAGGACTCATAGAGGAAGATGGACCACAGTCTTACACATCTGTTATTAAGGATACTATATAATTTCCAGATATGATAAGAAATGGCTCATTATTCTTCTAACTATAGGACAGAATTCCCAGCAAAATCACTATTGTGTTGCTGCCCAAAATATTGCAGTCAAGGAAGTAAATAGAGATAAGTAACTTATAATGCCTCACAAGTATAATAGAAATCAGGACTAAAGCTCACGTGCAAAAAGAAAAAAAAATAGAGGAAGGACAAATCCTGTCACAAGATCCAAATCCAATTCACCTTCTACCAAAAAGCATGAACACAGTGAGGATGGAGGATATGAATAAACATGGCAAACAAGATGAATATCACTAAGGAATAAACTTTCCAACAGTCTATGGCTAGAGAAGGGTATTCATTAATGGCCCACATGGAGGAGGGAGAGGGACAGGAAGACATTAACAAATACAAAAACAAAGACGTGACTGGAGGAGGTTGAAAAATCCTGTCAACAAGGTCCATATTTAACCTAGAATATAACAATTCCTCAATATAATGTCCAACTATCTTCTAAGGAGGCTGACAACTGTTGATTGAAGCTCTCCCAATGTGGAAACCAATAAATTATTTAAAAAGCCAGTCAAAGTTTTCAAACTTGATAAGCATTTGATTACTGGTAAGAACTTACACTGTCTGGATGCCAGCAAAGATGGAGTTTTAAAAAGTAAGTAAACATCAACCAGAAAAGAAGAAGAAGAAGAAGGAAACCTTCTGGATGAGAAGAACCTTACAGCTGTTTATCAAAAGATTTCAAGTTTCAATTTTAGCTATAGCGATTGTTTTTGGTAATTTAGAGGAAAAATCAAATGCATGCAGAAGTATTTAAAACAAGTGAGACAGTGAAAGAATATTTTTAAAGTCAAATCACTAAAGCCTGGAAAAATATAATAAGTTTTAAGTAGCTACTCAGATGAGCTGACAAAGCTGCAGAAATCAGAGAATGAAATAAAGGAAAGGCAGACTGAACACAAGGCTACTCAAAAAGAGGTGGCTTAAAATTTTTAGAGTTAGAAGACACAGCATGCAGAGAAACCCTTAGAATTTTGGCTGTACCAGAGACAATGGAAGGAATACACTGTATTAATTTTATGAAAGTACAAATAAACAACTGGAATGGTACTCCATAGCAATATTTTTAATTGAGAGGGCACATTCTGTGTATGCTCCAAATGTGGCCATCATAAGGTAGCTGAGACCTACACTAGTAAAGATTCAATCACACCAGCAGAAAGAATTGCTCCTGACAAAACTGTGGAAGAAGGCAACTGTATTAAAAATTGGATACACCTGAGTTTTTGTTAAAAATCATTTATTCACTGTATACAAGAAAGAAGAGAAGTAAGTTTATCCTGGCATTTTTTTTATTTTACATTTGTTGACTGGGAAAGTCCGACTAGGTTCCACAGATCCTGTTTTCAGCGGAGGCCTGGGGAGAAATGCTCCAGAAGCATGTTTTTAGAATGTGGGAGGAAACCGGAGTACCCGGAGGAAACCCACGCGAACGCAGGGAGAATATGCAAACTCCACACAGAAGGCACCCACCCAAGAATCGAACCGGAGAACCTCTTGCTGTGAGGCGACAGCATTAACCGCTGCACCACTGCACCGCCCATTTTGTTTTTTGTTTTTTTTTGGCCCATTTTGCATCACATTTTGGTGATGTTAAGAAGCAGGCATGAGATTCAATTTGTTACATACAGCTGTCTTTGGAACATTGTTATCTGGAAGATCAAAAACATCTTTAGATAAAGAATCAGCTAAGTAGGAAATGAAAAACGTTTAGCATGAAACATTTTCCACTGGCCCAAAGGAAATGGATGAGGAGTACAAAAAGTCTCAGAGCTGACTAGAGGAAGAATTAGGAGTATTGTAACCTTGAATCACAGACAGGTTTTGGGAGATCAAAATGATCCAAAAGAAAACAAGCAATAAATTGAAATTTCTGAATAAGTGGGAGAACTTTACAATATCAATCCTAAAAGATGTATTTTAGACCTGTGAATGGTAGTTCTGCAATAAAAAGTGGATGAAAAAGAATAGGCATTTGTTAACTATGTTAAACTGGTAGGAAAATTTCAAAACATGAACCCTGCTTAATATCATTAATTTTTAGGACACTGAACTGACCTGAATAAGTAACTTTAACTTATTAATATCTGTACAAAAATTTGCTGGTATAGATTGCATGTTATTTTAAAATGCAGTTCTATATAGCAAATAGCAAGATGTGTTTTAACTGCAAAGTGGGACAGTTTAATCATTGCTTCCCTTATAGGCTGGTGATATCAAAGTAAGGAAGTACTTTTTCTTAAGTGTAATGCTTTTTCTAAGCTGAGGTGCATACAGGCTTTATACTGTAACAAGATCAGAAAGGTCTGAAAGACTCAAGTTAAAGTTAATATAACGTTGTGATCTTTGGCTGCTGGTGGGATATGTGTATTGATCATATTGTGTACATAGAGTTAAAAGATAATAATCCCCACTGTTTTATAGAGGTGGATATCTAGATTAATATTGTTCATGTAAGCTCCAGGCAAGATTTTTAAAGCAAAAAAGACTTTAAATCGAGAAAATAAAAAAATATGAAACACAATCTTTCTTTCATTTGCAAAATACCATTATTATGAGAACTTATTTTTTACTGAAGAGCAAGTAGCCTGCATTTGCAGGCAATTAGTCATGAGAGACTGGTATAGTGTGGTTTTAGTGAAATCTACAAGTTACAATGTAACTAGCTTTTTAAGAGATATTGGTAGATAGTTCAGCTAAACAGTGTGTTCTGAATGAAATTTGCAAGGTGCAATGTCACAAACTTTTAAATGGGTATTGGCAAGCAGTTCATTTATTACTTTACTTTTTATTTTCACTGAAGTTTGAAACGGTGGAAAATAAAGAGTTATACATGTAGTTACCCTCCCCCAAACAGCCTTAATACTTTACTGCATTAAATATGACAGTGCATAATGTATTTTATTTATTTAAGGATAATATATGCTATGCCCTTTTCTTAAGGCTAAAGGTTAATGTTTACTGAAAGCATGCAAAATGTTTCTCATCTGAGAGTGGAATAGGGAGAAATAAAAATAGACAGCAATCTGTGAAAGTGCAAATTTGGAACTTAACATGATCTACAAGATCAGTCTGCCAATCATAAGTGTGTGCATATAAACTGAAAGATATTAACACACATTCTACAGATGGCATAATGGTTAAGGTATTTACCTTACAAACACCACTCTCCTTAGAAGGGAAACAAGATAGGCTTAAAATGGAATGCAAGGGCATCTAGCCTAGTACTTACCAACAGGGAGTTGGCATAATGGTTAAGGTGTTTGCCTCACAGCCACATACATTAAATGACAAGCTCAATTAGCCATTTTAGTCTTGAGACACTTGTAAACAAAGCATAATGACAACAATTTGCATCCAAGAAAGATCATTTAAGCTATATTTTAAAATACTGCACTTATCTTACAATTTTAATCAGTTTTGTGTGGTTCCTGTTTGTGTTTGTTCTAAATCTGAAGCTATTAATCAAAAGTATTTTATAGTTGCAGTGCTTTATAGTCTACAGTGCTTTCAAATGGTTATGTGCTGTGCTTAGGTGTTTAACTCATTTCTGAGTGGGCTTTCATTTAATTGCATTTTTACTACCTCTCTTCTGAATATGAAACTATAGCTATAAATTGATTAGGGTTTTACAGTATCCATTGGTATTTTTCCAAGCTCTTAAGTTGATTATCAGCATTGGTCTTCTAATTCTGTATTTTACTCATTTTCCAAACTTAAAACAAAAAACTAGCTTTGACCAGCTGTGTGAGGTGTAACTAGTGGTTGTGATAATTAAACCCAGCCCCATGCTATTTTACATTACTTGAGCAGTCAGTCGTCTTAATTTGGGTCTATATTATATACTTGAAGTTTTATAACTTCGAATACCATATAACAGACACCATATGGTCAAAGTTATAAAACTTCAAATATATAAAACAAATAAAATAAAAGAACAAACCCTAAACTAAGGGTTGTAGGCAGGGGGGCAAGCACCCCTGTACTGCCCACGTGGGGGGGATGCACCCCCCCACACACACCAGACTCTTTAAATATACCAACTCCGAGACCACACTATAATGCGGTAAAGGGAAGCTGTCCCTTTACTGCACTGTAATCCAATCTCGGAGTTGGTATATTTAAAGAGCGGGTAGTTTGGGGGGTGCAGGTGGGCTTGCCCCCCTGCTTTAACCCATTAGGTTACTTTTTTTTTTTTTTTTTTTTGTTTAACTGTTCGAAGTTTTATAACTTCGACCATATAGTGTCGATCATATGGTATTCGAAGTTATAAAATTTCATTCATATAATATAGACCCCTTAATTTTTGGACTCTTGGAAGCTAGAAAACAATGCATTTGGACTACATTTTGCATCCAGGAAACTATATTTAAACTACATTTAAAATACTGCACTTACCTTACCATTTAAATCACTTTTTTGCTCCCCACCCACATACCATTTTTTTCTTTTGCTTTTAAACTTGAAGGCTTTTGAGCTGCCAACCTTTACTTTATATCTGGCCTTGGAAGCTCCTCCCAGTCTCATCTCCTCTGCTCATCCTACTGAGCACTGACAAATGAAGCTGAAAAGGCCCTCCCCTTAGACTATTAGTGTGCTTTGAAATTGCCTTATAGTATGTGTTCCACATTGCTGGTTTGTCTGCATTAGAATCACCTTATAATTATTTGTTGTAGCTAATTTTTGATTTGTTTCTGGTGCCTTTTCACTTTTCGCTAATTAAAGTGTGTTTTTACATTAAGAATACTAAAACTGCAATTCTAGTGGAAATAGACAAGTAGCCTAGTGTGTCCTAGATGGAAAACACACAGGGAGGCTTAAAGTGAGATCATTGGCCCAGACTTTTTTTTTTTAAGTTGGTTAAGTCACTTATTTTTGAGTCTGTAAATTCCACTGTCCATCACGCCATGGCTTTAGCAATGCTTTGTATAGACACAGGCACTTAGAAACTACATTTTCCCTATAAAACTTCACCTGTAACTTTACCCAGTACTCAGGTGTGCAAATAATGATTTGTTTGCAGGCTGAGGAGTACTGATAAATGGCATCACTCGTGCATAGCCTAGTTGTCATTTCTACCGTCACACTATCCAAGTAGTCTGCTGTTCCACCCCTCTTCAGTTCACCTAAAAATGACCTGACATCATGGATTGGCACTTTCCCAATTTCTCAACCAGCACCTTAGTATTTATGGGTATCATGAGAAAATGTAGGAATTGTTCTTGTTCACTGACAACTAGCTAATCTTCTCCAACATAAAATCACTCAAAATACCAGTCAGGTTGTTGTTAATTTAAGCAATTACACCCACCACACATAGTACTGACACAAAATATAGACCAACATATGTTGAGACACTTAAAATCAATCTTTCTAAACCCAATAGACATTCTAGGCATTCGTCCTAAAAAATAATCCTGAGCAACTCCAAAAGCACTATACCAAAACAATACCCAACAAGGCGCATACAGCCATACCCCCTAGGAACCTCAAGTACAAAGCCCATAAGGCAAGCCAGCACACTACCCTATAATTTAATCACAGGAGACTCCATTGTGAGACATACAGATGCCCTGTTCACCAGGCTAAATAAGGAGAAAATCATGGTCGGTTGTCTATTGGGGTCAGGATCAGCTAAGCCACCCATTCACTCAAGTCATTAGACCACAAATACCAGTTTGACTTAGTCATAGTCCATCTGGGTGTAAATTACCTGAGCTGTACGTCTCTGGGCTATATGAAGAGAGACATTATGGAGATCTCAAACTATGTGCCCCAGTCTGGTATGTACCTAACATTAAGCAACATTCAACCTTCACCAAGAAAAATTGCATAATATGTACAAAAGATGACTGACTTCAATAATTTGCTTAGTTTCTGGTGCTATTCCAAGGGGTGAACAATATTTGTCAGCATGAGTGGATATGGTCAACAGATAATGCTACTTTGCTAAGGATGAGCTACACTTGTCCTCGCTAGGATTTCAACTATTGGCTAAAATATTGTCATCCCCCATAGTGCATTTTTAAGGCAATGCCAAACTGGCAAACCTTCTAACATAGAAAAGTAACCCAATAAAATCTAACGGTAGTACTGCTAAATGCCAGGAGCCTAAACAAGAAAATTCTTTCTCTCTCCAAGCTATCTTCACCTGGAAAATGTGGACATCTGTTCAATTACTGAGAGCTGGTTTAAAACCACAGAGAGCACCCTACCAGTGCAGGTCTACAATGCCTTCTACAAATGTAGGCCAGCTACTGCACAGGCAAGGACCAAAGATGGAGGTGTCTCAGTCTATATCAACAACAAACTTACCTCAAGACTAGTCAGATAGGATGACACACATGAGCTTCACCCCATCCAAATTTCCATAGGCAAAGTCCCATATCATATCCTTACAAGCTATAGGTCACCCTCTGTGACCCAAGAAATCCATAACTTTCTCTTGGACTTACTGGATGCTCTCATCATGCAATCCAATACCATATTCATTGGCAACTTCAACTACCCAACTATAAATTGGGATACATACACAACCCCAAACTTACAAGCCTAGAAACTGCTGGACTTTGTAAACACAAACACCTTGGACTAGATAGTCCATTCTCTCACTAGGGGTGCAGACATACTTGACCTGGTACTCACAAACATGGGAGAATGCTGTAACCCCACCCCAGGGTAGTTTCTTCTCTAGTGGTCTCCTTCATCATAAAAATCACTTCTTTGACCCTGGCTAACCCCATAACATTTATGAAGTATTCTAAGGCAAACTGTCTAATACGAAGTGATAAGCTGTCAATATTTCAAGCTCCAAACCTTAAGAATGCAGCTGCCTATGCAGTATTGTTCACATAAACCCTTTACAATCGTGTCAATAAATGTATAGAGACAACTGTGCCTACTGGAAATAATCCTAGATTAACTTAATACAAACCATTATAGTGGAATCCAAATATAAACAGGTTATACAACAAAAGAAAAAAGTCATAGCCAAAATCAGGAAGTGCTATACCCAGCATAATAAATACACTCTCATCAATCTGAGCAAACAATTAAGAGGACCAACTAAGTCTACTAAAGTCATATTTGAGGTAAAGGCAGTTTCTCAGGCAAAAGACAACAACAAGGTTTTCTTTAACTATGTCTGGATCCTCAAAGGCAGCTCACAGCAGTGTGCATAACTGATTGTAAATGGAGCCACCTACATAGAGCCAGAAGATATAGTAAATCTGCTGGCTGACAAATTTATCTCCACTTTTACCCACCCCCCCGGCTACCTCCCAGGAAATGCCATCAAACAACCCCCAGCCAAGTATCACTAGGAAGCAGGTCCTAGATGCACTCAATAAGGCCAACAGCACTGCATTAATGGGCCACAATAACATCCTAGGATGCTTCTTAAATAGCCTGAAACATGACCTGTCAGACCAACTGGGGTCACTATTTAACCATGTCTACCATACAGGCTTTGTGCCACATAAATGGAGAGCTGCAATGGTCAACCCTCTACACAAGGGCAGGCCATAAATGGACCTCCAGAACTACAGATCCATAAGTCTGACTAGTTTCATATGCAAAGCTATGAAAAGAATTATCATGGAAATGATTAATAAGGACATAGAAAACTTTCAAACACTAGATGCAACCCAGTTTGCTTTTGTCAAGAGCAGGCCATGCCTTCTCAACCCGGTGAACTTCTTTGAGAAGGTCATCAAGGCAATGTGTGATGGGGTAAAATGGTGCATACTTCCTACGTTGACCTGGCTAAGGCATTTGATACAACACTCTATATGAGCATTGTAAAGAAACTTATGGATATAGGTATAAACCCCTATGTTATGCACGGGATAGACAGCTGGCTCTCAGAGAGGACCCAGGTAGTTAGGATGGGAAAGTCCACCTCCACATAGAGACTGGTGACTAGCAGAGTCCCTCACAGCTCTGTGCTTGGTCCACTCCTTTTTGGCACTGACATCTCAAAAGTCAAGGCCAATGTCTGCAGATGACTGCAAACTAGGAGCCTTCACAGAATTTCCCCAAGATACTAACATCGTACAGGAAGGACTGACACAGGCAAATGACTGGTGCCAAAGCCACAGCCTTAAACTCAATGTCAAGAAATGCTGGATAGCATACTTTGGGAAGTCACCCACCCTAGGAAATTATCTCATCAATAACATACCCCTAAGAGTAGAAAGAGTAGTCAGGGATCTGGGTATGCATGTGGCTAGTAACCTGGCTTTTGACCAACATGTGTCTAAGGCAGTATGGAAATCATTCCATGTTGCTTAATTTATAAGTGAGAACATGGCATCTAGGTCTAAGCAAGTCTTTGTTCCACTGCATGCAGCCCTCATTAGGCCCATAATTGAGTATAATGCCCTCTTCAGTATGTACCTGACAGGGACAAGCAACAACTGGAATATCCACAGAGTTTCCTCACAAAACAAAATACAGGGTGTAAACAGCATGTCATGTGCAAATCACTTGAAAGCCATCTCTCTATGTTCTGTTTCCTACAGACTATTGTGAGGTGATTTATGTCTGGCATACAAGGCATTCCTGGATTTCACTCTGATGGACCCTTTGCATATCTGCAAAATGAATAGTATCAGAATTACTCTCCTTCTCTGGAACAGGCTTCCCATATATGTGAAACAGAGTTCTTCCCTAATTAAGAGAAACCTGAACCAGTGGATGGGAAATTGGAAATACCCCCCAGATCTAGCACATATGTCTCTAGTGGACAGAGCTATCCTGTAAATCTTGCCCTAGTTATACTGTACATATACTCCTTAAAATAACCTCTAAGGCACATAAACTTATGGGATACAATTGCGATGCTTGGGTAGGCTTATAAAGACACTAGTGGTTGCTAACCTTGCATATACCTATGAACCTATTCAAAAGTCCTGTCAAGCATAATAAATGGGAGTAATAGCTTTTCATCAGAATGGCCACCTCATCAGTATTCATAAGGAATATAAATGGCTTTACAGGTATAAGCAAAAAAAAAAGAGTACTGAATGAGAAGTGTAGTTTCCAAATAGGAATTTACATGAGATGAATCTGGATAAAAAATGAGCAAATGAATTTAACAAAGAATGAATTTCGTAGGAGATATTCAGCAGAATATCAGGGACAAATGAAAAGGGAATTAGTCCTTCTGATTGTGACAGGTGCTCCGATGTTGATGGAACAAAGGAAAGGGACACTGATGGCACATTTGTGGTTTAAAGGGTTATTGACAGATGAAGGGTTATTGACAGATGAAGGATTATGCTGGCAGGTATTTATATTCCACATAAAACTACTGTTATAGAGCTCAGGAGAATTTAGCGAGAAATAATAAGCTTTCAGCAAGGAATTTTATTCAAGACCGGGGTCTGGATCCTGATTTACAATAGTGAACATGTATTGGGGAACCTAGAAGGGAAAATATAGCAAAAGATGGTGGCTTTCTGAAGAAGTATATAGAATATTTGATTTGGTATGGAAGATGGGAACTCAGTAGCAGAAACTCAGACAGAATTTACATATTATCCCCAAAGAACAATAAACTGGGCTACATTACATAAAAATTATAAAAAGTATGTTTCATATAAGCATGTATTTAATTGAAAGCTCTGAGACCCATCTAATAACTAGATTAATAACTATACTGGATTGTGCTCCATTAAAAACTGAGATAAAGATGCAGGGTAATAATGTAAAAATAAATAGCAATGCTTTCCCACATGTCTGTTAAAAAGAGAGGAATATAAGGAATGGATAGTGACTATGACTGGAAAGATAAATGAAGACAGAAATTACTAGAGTGTGGGATAAAAATCAAAATTTACTTTAAAAGTATTGCAGAAATAAGACACAAATATATATGGGAAATAATTAATAAAAATCATTTAAATGGGCTAGTAAATGTTTATGTATTGCAGAAGATAGCAACTCTCACAGAACAAGAAGAAAAGAAACTATGGAATGTTAAAGGAGTATTTGGATAATATGCATGAGTTTAGAAAGGACACTGTTAAGCAACTATTTTGATAACAACTCTAGACAGCGAAAACTTTTAGAATGATGACTTTGACAACAGAAAGTAGGAAGATTTGTAGCCAAATTTAGGAAGCCTATGACAAGGAAAAATAAGCAGAGATCCTATATAGGTATTATAGATATTTCAGAAATTTTATGAAAGTCTACTTAAAGCAGAGGACTGGGGAAACCACAAAAAGGTACAAATGGAAATATTTATGGAAGACTTAGTTATGCTGAGGTTAGAGGGTGATGAGACTTAACTAATAGCTAAGATGAAGCTAAATGAAATTTAAAAAAATGATGTATAATCAACAGCCAAGTCTCCAGAAACGAATGGTATTCCTATAGAAATTTGGAATTTAGGAGGGAAAATAGCGATAGCAATCTGGAAGGCTTTGTTTAAAAATATTTTAATAGAGGTGAAATACCAGCATCTTAGAAAAAAGCAGTGATAGCTGTGTTACCAAAAGAAGGCAAAGATCAGACAGATCCAGCTTCATATAGACTCATTTTGATTTATTTTAAACCAGGATTATAAAGTGTTTATGTATATATTAGTTGAGAGGATAGCATAGAGGTTACCAAAATTGAATGATATGGGTCAATGTGGTTTTGTGGAGACCAATATTTGACAACATTAATGGAACAATAATGAGCCAGAGAGAAGTAGAGAGTAGGAAAACACTGCTATTGCCCATGAGTCTTTGTGCAGAGAAAACACTCAACAGATTTAGCAGGAATGTTATGAGTATGGCAACAGTAGCATAAGGAGGATTTATGAAGGGTTGGAGGCAAGAATTAAGGTGAAGTGTTCCTCTCTGACAAACTGTGTTTCAACAGAACAGCCACATATGTGTCCCTTTCTGCCCTGTAATTTATATTATATTTAGAGCAATTAGCAAAGAAAATCTGGCATTCACAACTGCAAGGATATAACTGGTGTGGTGATCATGAAAAGTTAGCTTTATATACATATGATATTATATTGTACTTTACAAATCTAGAAAAATGACATTTCAGTATTGCAGAAAATTTTCAATTTCAAGACTTTTCAGGATATAAAATATATGACAATAAAACAAAAGCTATATCAGTGAACTCCATCCATCCATCCATCCATCCATCCATCCATCCATCCATCCATCCATCCATCCATCCACAAGCCCTTTTTCCCATTTTTTGCACATGGGATCAGGGTGTCACTTCAACAGTGACAGTCATCTAGAGCTGATGTTCACACTGCCAGGTGGCTAGACCAAGTGAATTGGTTCAGCATTACCAATACTTATAGGGATATGATGAGATGATACCAATACTTATAGGGATATGATGAGATGATACCAATACTTATAGGGATATGATGAGATGATACCAATACTTACAGGGATATGATGAGATGATACCAATACTTATAGGGATATGATAAAATGAAGTATTTAATTGTATGATTAAAAAGAATTCTGTTTGCTGCCAAGGAAATGTGGGATGAGACTAAACAGAAGAGTATAAAAAAATAAGAACTTGTGAGCTCTTGATTATATGTGTGGATAGTGAGCTACAAACCGTGAAAGTGTTTTTAGTGCCTTTATGCTTGTATTCAGGTCAGGCATGTTTTGTATCAACTAGAGAAGAAGCTGTGAATGATAGTTAATGAAGAATTGAAGGGATTTATTGGGGAACAGGAGAAGAAGGTGGATAAAATCATTCTCCCCACTGATCAAGGTGTTTTAGGTAGGTTACCTAAGCTGAAGATGTACTTTAAAGCTATGCAATTAAGACTAATATACATATGAAGCAGAAGGTTATAAATTAAAGTGGAAAAGAATGATGATTAAACAATGAAAAGTTCAAGAAATAAAGAGTGAATGAGATTTTGCATGCAAGTCCTTAAGGACAGTAGTAACAACCAGACCGAATAAAGCAGCCGAAATTGCTAAGCCAGTAAAGGAACAGATGAAAGAGATTTTCCCAATAGGGTTATCTACAAATAAGGGCATAGAAAACAGACAAGGGAGTTGGAATTCACTGGAGGAAATTAGCAAAGAACCCAGGTATTTTATTTATTCATTTATATTTGTTTACTGGAGTAGTGCACTGATCTCAATGACCCATTTGCATGCACAGTCTGGGTGAATAGGATCATATAAGAAACAAACAAACAAAACATATTTGCAAATGCAAAAAATATGATAAAAACAAATACATATACATATTTACAGGTACAAGAATATGCCACAACATTTAGCTCAAGAAGTAGTTTACAATGTCAAAATGTGGATGGAAAAATGCAATTATTCTTAGAAGAGCTTTCTGAATAAAATGTAGCTTCAATGACAGAGGTGATTTACACTACAAGGATAGTAAATAGATATCCCGTAGACACTATTGGGTGCAAATAACTTAGCAGGAAAAGTAATAGAATGGGATGAGGCTAAGAAGACATTTGGACTGCAGGTTATGTGTTGGGTGATGGTTGGGGGGATGCAGGAAGTAAATCTGTTGCAGGGATTGATGAGGTGCAGACAAAGGAAAGAAACAGCAGAGTGTTAAGTGAAAGACCAACTCAGGTAAAGTTTTTAGTTTAGTGCAGAACAGAAAATGCTGGTATAAGGGAATACTTAATACAGCATATAAAATATTGTATGATAATTATAAGAATCAAACAGATGAGGTTAGAAAATATTATGAAATGAGACTGGAAATGCAAATTACAGAAGACCAATTGAGAAAAATCTGTACGGCTCCCATTTAGGCCTCCAAAGTATGCAACAAAGTTGAGAAGATTTTTGAGTTTTACATGAAAGTGTTTGCATAAGTATTTTTATACCCAATTACACTTCAGATTATTTTTCCTGAGATATATGGCAAATGTTGAAGATGTGACAGGGAGGAGATAGATAATTAGGAATATGTGTTTTGGGAATGTAATGAGTTAGCACATTTTAAAATTTCCCTAAACTGCACTTTGACAGAATTGTCACTTATAGGCTCTTTAACAGAAATGTTGAGGAAACACATATTTAGTAACTAAGTAAATGATTCCTCTGAGCAGAAGAAATAGCATCCGATTTCCCTAGATATAGTAATGTCACAATAGGTTTAATACTATTGGCTGCCTAAAAAAACAAGTACTAGATAAATGGAAATCAAAATCTAAACCAGCATGAGGTAGATTATGAGAACTATACACCAATAATAAAGGTTAGACACAAAAAAAAGAAACATATTAGACCCAGATATGAAGACGGCATTGATCCTAGTATTAGTTGCAAATCTGATGAGGAAGTAAATGTTGTAAGTAACACAAATCAGAGAAAGGGGGATGCAAAGCTACATAGAAGACTCAGGTGCAAATAAAACTAGATTAAGGAATGCAGTAAAATACAGCAGTAATGGGACATGTACGCAAATATCAAGTCCTTCTAAAAGGAGACAAGACTCTGGTAACACAGAGGAAGCAACTGATGACAGAATGCAAGTACAGCTAATTAAGAAATCATTGCACAAAGACATCAAGAACTGGCTTTCTTATGAAGCTAAATCACAAGTCTTTTTTGCTTTCCTGAGAAGGTGTAAATTATGTGACATTAGGATGGATCTAAAACGTTTGTGAACAAAAATCTGAGATTTACAAACATAATTGTATGTGTTGAGATAAATTATACTGGACATACGCCACTGCAAAATATCACAAGTGAGGTAAAAGAAATAATACTTATATGTGATGAAGCCAACACAAAAATGACATTTGTAGCCATCCTTTCAACATGCTGATTTGATTTCCAAAATAGTGAAATTGTCGGTACTGGTAACTGTTACATTAGACAACTTAGATTATATTCTGGCATCAGCAAAGGCAAACAAAATGATGGAGCATCCTTCAAGAGAAAAAGGAAAGTGGTGATGCCCCTATCTCAGACAGTTGTTAGACCACATTAGAAATGCAATGTGCAGTCCTGGAAATCTGCTAAGGAAGGGGACATTACATTACTAAGGACAGTTCAGACAAAGTGACTAAGAATGTGGAAGGACTAGAAAGCTTAATGAATGAGAAGAACCCAAGGTAGCTATACACTGTTTGCAATGAAAAAGAGGAGAAAGATAGGGCACAACATGAAATAGTTATATGAAGCATGATTGGTAAAGGTGGTGGTTTACGCTGGAAAGGAAAGACATGGCAGGAAGCATAAAGTATAACCATCAGGTAAAGGGCAGGAAGGAGAGGGCATTATCAACAGATCAATGGAATACGTGTTTCTATTAACATAAGGAAGACGTTTTTCACTAAAGGAGTAGTAGACAGATGGGAACAATGCCCTAAATAAGTGGTTGAAGATAAGACAGTTGTAACTTTCATGGCAGCTTGTGTTTCCTAAAGGTAAAATATATGGACTGCAACTCTCTAAAACTAGCAAATACACTTAGGCAGAGAAGACAGACCTTCAGTCTTTTTCTGTTAGCAAGTTTAAGTAATTTAATACAAAATGGTAAAGATATACAGATAGATAGCTGATAAGGTGTTCTTAAGTAACATGAATAGTACAGATATACGAAGGAATAACCAGTAATGTTTTCTTAGCTTTAGAGTGATGTACGTGCATCTCTTTTACCTTACCTATATGCTCCTTTTGTAGGATGCAACATCTTGCCCAGAATATCAACAAAAGGAATCATATTGCAACTTGTGGAAATATGTTTTTGATCAGTGATTATAATACTTCTACAAATACTTAAATAAATTCAGAAATATATCTATTTGGGCAAACTGATTCCTCAGAGGAAACTTCTGAGAAGTGTTATAAGTGCAAAAATGTTTGACAGATACATCAAGACAATAGCATCTTAAGTAGAAATAATTTTCACATTGACATAAAAGGTTCCTTCACAAACTGACACATTTATTGTTGCAAGTAAAATTGCCAAAATTGTATTACTCATCACAGATACATATTATGAAAATACCTTCTGGTCATATCATTTGTTTATTTTATTTATCAACCCTTTTCAACCACAATCCAGACAAGAATAAGGGTATATTTTATATATATTTATATACAAATCTCTTTCTCTCTCTCCCTGCATATATATATATATATATATATATATATATATATATATATATAGTGTGTGTGTGTGTGTGTGTGTGTGTGTGTGTGTGTGTGTGTGTGTGTGTGTGTGTGTGTGTGTGTGTGTGTGTGTGTGTGTGTGTGTGTGTGTGTGCATGTATGTGTATCTATATATATATATATATATATTTTTTTTTTTTTTTAATTACTTTATTTATTTATTTATTTATTTATTTACATTTGTTAACCGGGTAGTGTCTGTCTGGGCCATGGAGCCCATTTTCGACAGAGATCTGGGGAGAAAGCTCAACACACAATAGCACTGTCCAATCATAGAAAACAAAATTACTTATAATAATACACTTAATACAAATTATACAAGTATATTCAAGAAGACTAAAGATACAATTAGTCACAGATTGTACTGTAGACAGCATTGTAGGTAATGAATATCAAGT